>NC_079207.1:22199262-22499262 GCF_026745355.1 Beta vulgaris subsp. vulgaris | reverse complement strand
TATTTATCCACATGTTAAGACATATGTAACTATAATACAACATATATAGCCATTAGAGTAAAAAAAACTCACTTCACATGTTTAAAAACGCATTTTGCATAAATGAAAGCCAAATCGGGGCGCTTTTTGCTTTTCATATTCCATGTACTAACTTTCACGCATTTAGCAACATGTTAGGACATATTTAGCTCTAATAACAACATATACAACCATTATAGGCAACTAAAAGCATTCAATACTTAGAAACCCATTTGAGAACATGAAACCCATTTTGGGTAAGTAAAGGTCATTTCTGGTCGATTTTTGCTTTTCATGTTCCATGTACTTTGTTTTTTGTATTTAGCCACATATTTTCATTGATGTATATTTATAAGGAAATTAACTCCTAGTTTATTTCTTGTTACTATAGAATTTGTTCCATATTACTCCTAATGAAGCTAAAAAGGCGTTTTTTCGATCCGCGGTGGCCGAAAGATTTAGAGCTTTCAAAAGCAAACTAGTCAGTGGATGGATCACGAAACGGAGAAAGAGGAATGAAAAGAGAAGTAAAATTGAAAGGACGGGGGAGATGAAGATTCACGACAACCGGATAGCATGCCTTTTGAGATTTGGACGCGTATAAAATGAGAAGATTGAGAGGCATTGGTTTCCCAAAATACTACGCCTGAGATGGTGGTAAGTATATTGTGATTCAAGCTATATTATAATTTGCATATTTAGTTTAAGTACAATTAGATGTGTTTTAGAACTAACCATGTTATCTTATAGGCTTAGCGTGAGAAACATGCACAGAGTACAAGATAGAGGAACCGCTACCATCATATAGGTTCCTACACTTATGCGAGGGCGAGACAGATGTGTATTGACGACAAATTTTACCCTTCTACGACGATGGATTCTACCTCCAATGCCACATCTATCAAAGTTGACTATGTCGCTGATTGGTGGTGCTCCATGCATAGGCGTGATTCAGACAATAAGATGACCATTTCAGATCTGGGGACCTTGAAGATAGCCAACGCCGTTGTAAGTACCTTCGCTCCTTTTAAATTGCTCCCCCCGTCTTTTTTTGGCTCCCCCGGTTTTCTATTCAACCCCGCTACATAGTTTGCTCCCCCGATTTGTTTTTGCTCCCCCGGGTTGTTTTTCTCCCCCGGTTTTTTTCCTTCCCACGGTTTTTTCCCCTCCCAACCTTAGACCCCCCTGCAAACCTCCCCCACCCCTGCTGCCCTCCACCCCTTGCTGCCCCCCACCCCTGCAGACCTCCCCCACCCCTGCTGCCCTCCCCCTTGATGCCCCCCACCCCTGCAGACCTCCTCCACCCCTGCTGCCTTCCCCCTTGCTGTCCCCCACCCCTGCAGACCTCCCCCACCCTGCCCCTTCCCCCTTGCTGCCCCTACCCCTACAGACCTCCCCCACCCCTGATGTCCTCCCCCTTTGGCCCCCACCCTTGCTTCCCCCCCCCTTGCTACCCCAACACCTGCAGACCTCCCCCACCCCTGTAGCCCTCCCCATTGCTGCCACCCACCCTTGCAAACCTCCCCCAGCCCTGCTTCCCTCCTCCCTGCTGCTCCCACCCCTGCAGACCTCCCCACCCCCGCTCCTCTTCCCTTGCTGCCCCCACCCCTGCAGACCTTCCCCCCTTGCCCCCCCCCCCAACCCTGCTGGCCTCCCCCTTGCTGCCCCCCACCCTGCAAACCTCCCCACCGCTGTTGTCCTCCCAAACTGCTGCCCCCACCTCCTGCCCCCTAGCACCCTCCTCTCTTGCTTCCCCACTCCCGTTGCACAATCCCCCCCTCCCCTTGCACACTCGCTCTCATTCACTCGCTCTCATTTAAAACTAACACTTGTTTTTCTATAATCTATGTAGATGTAGCTCAAGCAAAAAGAGGTTAGCCGCAAGTTCACTCCCGAAGCCCACAAAGATGCTCTTTACGGGACTTTCGGAAAGGACCACAATGGACGTTTGAGGGGTTTTGGTGGTATTCATCTGGGTGTGACAAAAGCCTACAATTCTTCCACAATCACAAGGTCACTCTCTAATGCTCCCGCCCACATGATATGGAAGCCATGGCACAATCTCTTCGAGAGGAGCTTAAGAGGGAATTACAGAGAAGTGACGGAGAAACACACAATAAGTTTCAACGCGGTCGTTACAGAGTATGGTTTACCGACGATACGTCAACCTAAACTAGATCGTCCTTTGGAGGACAAAGCTAGCCATCCTAACACACAAAAATAAACACAATCTATACTTCCTCCGTTTCTTTTTACTCGCTACACTTTCCATTAGGTGTTAAATAAGGTAATTATACAACTATCACATCTTCATAAATCCTACAAGTATCATGTCTTTCTGTCAAAAAAAAAAATAATCATGTCAATCCTTGTTAATCCATCATCTTCCACCCATTCTTGAAAAAACATGGTGATAAGTCTTCCATACGTGTAGAGAGCATAGGAGAAAATAAAGGGCCGAAGATTTAATTCAATGGCGACGAACTGAAGGGTGACGCAGCAACACCGACAGAAAAGCGTCAAATATCTCTGCCCATCAGAGAAGAGAGAATAGGGGCTTGGAGGTCTCCACAAGCTTTCAATTAACCAATTAGGAATTTAATAAGAGTGCATAATTTATCCATGCATGAAATTTAGATTGACTTTCAATTTGAAAATTGGCATCTCATTGTTGCAATTTTTGTGGCTTTTTTTGAGCTTGCCACAAAAGAGAGGTGAAGAGAGAGAATGAACTTGGCCTCATGAGAGAAAGGATAAACTTGGTTTTTGCTTTATTTTCCCCCCCTAAAATATGATTTAATGTTAACATACATAGGTATGATTATATTAACAAGTTCTGTTTTATAGTTTGAATTGATTTTTGTAATAAACTCATCAAAATCATATATATTTAAATGTAGCAGAATCTCAATAGTAAATTACGTTACTAATAAATCATTTACAAGTTTCTTGGATGTGGTTCAATTATGTTTTAATAAATTAAATTAAGAGGAATCAACTTTGTTCATTGTCTTTCAATTTGTAATTCAAATTGTGTTATAGGTAGAGGAAGACAAACTATTACATTTGAAAATAAAGATCTTTATAAAAATAAATACACAACGAAAATTATGTAGTTAATGAACTTTTAAACTTAGATGAAATAATGCAAAACTACAAACTTAACATCAAGTTTGTGTAATATACATGTGTCTATATGTTTTGGGTATTATTGCCATATATTAAAGTCATATAATAAAACTGGGCTTAGTTGTCGTATGAAACAAATGAAAATGTGTGTTATGTATATATACACTTATGTATATGTACTTTAGAAAAAAGAGTATAGTTAAAAGATATATTATGTTTATCCTCTATATAAAGATACAAGTAAATTGACATTTAAAATTTCAAATGGGATTCTCCATGTGACAAACCATAGAGAAAATAAGGAAATTATATAAGGGAGATTGACTGTTCATCACTTACTAAAAGATACTTTTGGTGATTTCCTCTTTTAGGATCTGAAAAATAAAAAGTTATAAAAAGAATAACTTTTCTATTTAATTTTGTTATACATACTACCAAGTTATTGTTTTTCCTTAATTTTAATTACGTTTTAACTTGTACCAATGTAAAAGTTTCTAACTAGATGTCCGAAATCTTGACCGTAATTTCCCAAAGGGCAATTGAATCTTAGGGGTCGTTTGGTTCAAGATATGGAATGCAAAGGGAATGGATAATAGAGGAGGGGAATGGTAACAAAGATGTTTACCTTTATTGAGTGTTTGGTTCAAGCCAAGGAATGAAAATGAAGGGTAACCATTAACTTCAAGTAATGAATTTTGTTACTTGAGGGGAAGGGAAGGTAACAAATTGGGAAAATCCATTACCATCAAGTAATGGCAATGGATTGATGAGGGGTTGAACCAAACAATAAAAAAAGGAATCGATAATTGATTTCGTTTCTTGAAACCCAAAAAATAGTGAACCACACAACCCCTTAAGATACTCACTCCGTTTCCAAAAGTTCTTCCTTATTGACCAATTTTATCTCACAAAAAGATTTCAAATAGGAACAATAATAGAAAACGAAGGGAATATAAGTTAAGATTTTATATTAAACAATTAAATATAGAATATTCATTTTTAATATTATTGCAATATAATGCTACCAACTTATAACTATACGCATTTGGATTTATGTAACTCAAGTTTACCTTCTATTTTTGAAAAAAAAATCATGTAGTTATTTTATATCTTTACAAGATAAGCTACATTTTATGTCAATGTGAATGCTTCTGATTTGATGCATATACATGGAATGGTGATCTCATAATTTAAAAAAAACATGGTTGAAAGTAAAAAAATATATATATGAATATATTGTTATTTATTCAAGATAAGTCCAACTTTTATTTAAGTCTTTTATCCAAGTGAGCAATTATCATAGAATATACTTCGTTATCTTAATTCGTTAACTTTTGAAGCATTGAAGTATAAGTATTATGTTAAATAAATAAATAAATAAAGTTCCTCCATGCATTTTGCACAGGTAAGTTATATAACTTCATGCCATAATATAGAACGAATAAGTGGGAAATTTTTTTTAGGAAATTCATTTTGTCCGATTGATTAATCTACTGTTACAAGTTTACATGCTATATATACGGGGTTGAGAGATAGACAGAGTTTAAAGAAATTTCGGTGACTCAAGCTTACATAGGTATCGTGTTATTGTGTAGTTAGTTGTGTATCCCTATAAAAGTTGTATATAAATGTCATTCATTATTCTAAAGATAATTCTATCTAAGGAACAACGACTCAGCTCTGATCAACTTATTTTTCAAATGATAAGTTCACGTATTGAATAATATGGCTTAACAAGTTCAGATAAGTTCTATAATGCAAAAAATAAGCAAAGATAAAATTTGACATACTCATAGAATAATTTTAAATAAGTTCATATATGGTCTAATAAGGACTAACAAGATGTAATAAGTTTAGATAAGTTCTTAGATAGATTCAGCTAAGTCCAAATAAGATTATATAAGCAAAATAAATTGAGAAGAACAGGGTCAATAATGATAATTTGGAAATTATACAAATTTTTGAAAAAAATCTTATGTACATAAAACATTTTGTTACTGTTTTCTATAGGGTGTTGGCATATTGAATCTTTTAAACTTATTTTGCTTATTATGGGCAAAAGTATTACAATTATGCATTTCAAGAAAATAGTATTATCTCTTAATCTTCTACAAAAAAAGTATAATTGAATGGGATAACTATGCGTAATTTTAAAATGGGAATGTAAATATGCATTATTTTTGTGGGTAGAAGTATAGTTAAATCATAAATGTAACACAATATATGATCAAACAAAAGTTTATTCTTTTTTTAATCTTTAGGCCTTTTTAAAACATGATGGGGGTGAGTACTAGTTACTAAAAAAAAATGGGATTCAAACTCTAATTGAAACTTATGGGTCTAATAGCACAATTGGTGATTATAGTGGAAAGATTTAACTTGCTACATGAAAATTGCAATGTAAATTATTGTGTGAAAGTTAATAATAGGACAAAAAAACAAATGGAAAATATATTATGTATAATGTTTTTTAAGGAGTAAAAGTATAGTTAGAGAAAGGAATATTTAATGTCCATATTATTTCATTCACTTTTATATATATCTACATAGCATTCTTTAAGGAAAAGTATATTTCAAGACTATTAGAGAGAAATAAACATTTAACAAAGTAAAAGTACCCATTTAACTATAAATCGTGTGTTGATGAGTAATTAATAATGATTTTAGTAAGATTAAGTAAGGGTAATAATGTTAACTAAAGTTGTTTTTTATACCAAAAGTGAGAATGTTGCAATAGATATGAAACTACCCAAAGTAGTAATTGTTGCAATAGAAAAAGAACTAAAAAATCTAATCTACTTCTATTATGTAGGTGTGGCAAGGGATATTGTCAATACTAACAAAAATTTTGCGTTACTTCAAATAATGAAAACAATTTGAAACTTGGTGACTGTTAATGTAATACCATTTCAAGTGACAATATAATAAAACTTCAATTTCATTCATGTGGTTTTTGGATTTGAATATATTAAGAGTTTAATACTATAAAAAAACTTAAAAAGCTCATTCATTTCATGAATTAATTGAAACATAATCTTTGTCTTTTACAAATATACATTTTGCATATACTCTCGTTCGTGTTGTAAGATCTATAAGGTTTGTCTTTGAAAAAATAATAAATATAAACTTTATTATGCAATAGAAAGAGTGATATTAGTACTTTTACAATATAATTGGTTCAATGTATAATTTTTGCACTTCCTTATATTTATGTTAGACTGTAGGCTTATAGAATAATATATACAATTATGTACTTTCTAGGACGGTTAGGGACTTAGAGTTATATATATTGATATGGTATCAAATTTCTAACTAATATTCTTAATTATTAAATAAAATTTTTATGAGCTATATTATTCAATATTTCTTTTTGAATATTTACGCCATAATAAATGTTTAATGTTAAGCCATCCCTGGGTTAAATTAGTTTTTAGATCAACCACTATTATAGACGATTCAGGTAATTAATGTAAATGTTGAATTTACATAGCTTAATCTATTTAGGAAATTATGGATGACTTAAGCTTAGAACTTTCGACAACTCATGAAGTACCATTGCTTGGCAGCTTCTCTGTCCAAAAGACATGATTAATGAGAATATGAAAGAACAAGTGGTCAAATTTGGTGAAGGAAAATAGGGAACCGTTGGCGCATTAATAAAATAATATGATCATAATAAAGCTTAAAATTCTTAAAAAATGGCTCATTAAAACCCAAAACACAATTAAGATGATTTAGAAAAACTCATTTAGTAGATAATTACAAGGTTATGATTGCAAAACTAATATAATATTAGTAATATCTATATTCAAGAGATAAAATTCATATTTCTCATAACATTTAAGAAAGATAAATATTATCACATTATCAAGCTAATAAAATATAACTAGCCTTTAATCAAACTTGCTTAAAATTCAAACTATTACACTAAAAGAGGCATTGGTATAGCTATTACAATTCTATAAGTCTATATAGTATTCGGTGAATCCTTCATATTTTATTGATTCATTGGTCCCATTTCAGAAAAATTTTGTTTTAGTATTTCATGTTATGTTGCTTCATTATTTCCTATTTACATTCCATAAATCAAATCTACAAAGGTATCAAATTGAAGGAGATGAAAAACAACCATTAGATATCCATCTTATCTTTGGGTACATAGATAAAGAAAAACAAAATGTAAAGATAATGTGACACTCATCACTCTTTTAGGAATGGCCGACACTCTATTTATATTAAAATAAGTACTAATCACGTTATACATACACTCTTAATTATGCACTATTACACCTCCCTCAATAAGAACACTGGAATCACATGTTGATTAATTCCCATAATGTGGTTAACATGACCGATGATGCTCAAACTATTAACAATGTGGGTTATGTTATACAAAAGATTGCATGCCAGTATAATTTTTATCATCAATAACTCGAATACAACTTTGGTTATGATCAAATCTCACCATACATAATTATAAGATGAAAGTAATATGCACATGCAAAATTAGGCTGAGAGTGACAAGGATGTGGAAGGAGATAAAAGGCCATAATGTACCATGTAACCAACGTCCCCAACCCTAAATATTCATAAATAAATAAAAATTATTACTCCCTTTGTTTAGTAAGACACTTTTGTGTTTTCTATTTCCCATAGTACAATTATATTTACACACTAGTAGAAAAAGCATGATTTGCGTCCCCGGATTTGCGTCGCACAGACACGGAAGTGCCGCAAATTAGCTTTGTGCGTCGCATGCCAAAGAACAGTCGACGCAAAACATCAATATTCATATCAGCATACGAGCAATCTGCGTCGCACCATATGTAAGTGCGACGCAGATTACCAATGTGCGTCGCATCTTCTCGTTGTGCGACGCATATTGTGCGTCTCAGGTGGAGGGGATTTGAGAACAATGTGCGTTGCACAAGGGGTTGGGTGCGACGCACAAAGGTAATATGCGTCGCACCCCTGGCACGTGCGACGCATATTGAGCTTTCGAAAATAAGAATTTAGCCCAGCAACGGCTTTTTTTTTTCGAGCCCTAAATCAATACAAACCCTTACTCTCTCTCTCTCTCCTGCGACACACCCTTACTCTCGCTCACACTTGCCGGCCTCCATAACTTCGCCGGCGACCGTCGTTTCTCCCAACGGCATTATCTCGCCGGTGACCTTCGCTTCTCCCTAACTCTTCGCCCATGCAAAAAAACCCTTCGCCCTAACTCTCTCTTCTCTCACTCTCGGTGCAAACGACAAACACACTTCTCGCCGGCATTATCTTGCCGGCGACGTTACTTCTCCGGCAAACTCCCTCACCCCTCTCCGGCGACGTTACTATTCTGGTGCGACTTCCTCTCTCTCTTTCTCCCCGTCTCTCTCATTCTCGTTCCTTACTCTCGTCGGTACCCTCTTCGCCGGCGACGTTGCTGCTGCACCGTACCGGTTCTCTCTCTCTCACGGACTGACTTGCCGCCGTCGGTCCCGCCGCCGGCAATGTAGGTATTTCTTGGTTTTTTTTTGTTTTTCTTTGTATTAATGTATATAAATCATGTATTTTCAAGTTATTTTAATTTTTTTAGGGGTTGTTTTATAATCTAAGTTCTAATTTGTGTTAAGGGGTTAAAATTAGAATTCAAATCATGATAAACATGTGTGAAATAATTTGAGATTAAATTTCGGATATTCGTAGCTTATGAATTTGTATAGTTTGTGTAGTATATAGTTTCTTGAATGCTCTTTTTAGAATCATGTGCTTCAATTATGAGTTAGAATTCTTGAATGCTCAATTTAGAATTTGAAACTTATGTCATTTCTTTACATTGTAGTTTAGTTGCCACCTTAGTCCTCATCGGTTTGCTCCCTCCAAGCCCGCGTCTTTGTGCTTGTCTTCCTGCTCCTTGAGAGCAGAGGTATGTATTATAGCTTTTGTTATTTTTTTTATGTATGTTAATGTAACCATTAGTTTGGATTTAGGAATGTATATATGTGAATTGTTTGGTTTATTATGTGATTGGGAAAATATATGTTGATCATAACCAAACCTATATGGACATACCTTAATGGGGTGGGGAGGGAAATCTAAGGAATGGATTGGTTTGTGTTGTTTTATTGCAATGTGCATCATTTGCCTAGATACCCGTTCGAGGCTTACTCATTAGGAGTAAGTCTTGAATAGTCCCCGGTTTGGGATTGTCTTGAGTTTCTTATCTCACTTAGGATGTGAATGAATGTTTGGTTTTTGATTCTAAGAAAGATCCGGCTCATTTCCCTAAGCGTTCTCTGGGTACATATGTTGATAGTTTAACTACTATCTTCATCGTGTACTTGGAGAACTGTAGGGAAGTGCTGCCGGATTTTTCTTAGAATTGAAAACCAAATGTTCATTCACTAGTGAGATGAGAAACTCAAGGATGGGTTAGGTTGGAGTGATAAGGACCCAAATGGTCATGACTGCATTTGATAAACTACTTTGAATGATGTGATCGATTGTATTCTTGTTTGGTGTCTCTAGTGTATGAATATGGATCGAAACTGGATGTATGGTAATCGAATTTCGACGACATTTCTACAAGGGGTTAATGAATTTATCAGAGTTGCGTTAGAACATCAATCGGAGAATGGGTCAAAGTTAGTCTTGTGTCCTTGTTGTGATTGCAATAACTCAAGGGGGTATCGTGATATGGATCAAATTAAAGATCATTTGATTCGTCGTGGGTTTAAGAGTAACTATACTAGGTGGACATGGCATGGAGAGTTTTATGATGTGGGTATGAGCTCCACTAGCTTGTGTGATGATTTGCATGTTGATGAGGTTGAGGTTGAGATTGAAGGAGATGGTTATAATGAGAATGATAGGTAGATGATGAAAATGACATGGTAGATGATGAACATGATAGAGTAGATGAGATGTTGCACAATTTGGAGGATGAAAGAACCGATCGTCCGCATATATATATATTTTAAGTGCAGCGGAAAAACCTATGTATCCGGGGTGTGAGAATTTCACTAAACTTTCTGGAATCCTACATTGTTCAATATGAAATCGAAGCATAGTTGGACAGATAAAAGTCTAAGTGAGTTGTTCACTTTTTTACAAGAATTGCTACCTGAAGGGAATGAAATGCCCAACTCTACCTACGAGGCAAAGAAATTGTTGTGTCCATTAGGTATGGAATATGAGAAGATACATGCATGTCAAAATGATTTTTTTTTTTGTATTGAAACGAGTACCAGGATTTGCGTGAGTGTCCTAGGTGTGGAAAGTCTCGATACAAGAAAAAGGAATAATGATGAGGGGATGAGAGAAGAAAGAAACTCCGGCGAAAGTTCTTTGGTATCTACCAATCATTCCGAGATTTAGGCGTTTATTTTCGGATGAAAATAATGCTAGATTACTAAGATGGCATGCGGACGAGAGGAAGAAAGATGGGATGCTTAGACATCCGGCCGATTCTCCGCAATGGAGAAATATCGACCGAAAGTTTCCCGTTTTGGTAAAGAACCTCGAAATCTTAGGCTTGGACTTTGTACAGATGGGATGAACCCATTTGGCACACTAGGTACCCAACATAGCACTTGGCCGGTTCTACTGACAATTTATAATCTCCCTCCCTGGTTATGTATGAAGCGTAAATTTATTATGCTATCGCTTCTTATTTCGGTCCTAAGCAACCCGGAAACGATATAGATGTGTATCTTGACCCGCTTCTTCAAGATCTGAAATTGTTGTGGGATGAAGGTGTTTCCATGTTCGATGCGTATGCGAAAACTGACTTCACATTGCGTGCCATGATATTTTGCACGATTAATGATTTCCCGGCTTATGGGAATTTGTCAGGGTATACGGTTAAAGGAGCAAAGGCATGCCCTATTTGTGATGAAAAATTTAATTGATAAGCGGTTACATCATTGTGGGAAGAATGTGTACCTGCATTATCGTACATGGCTTCCTTTAGATCATCCATTCCGTAGAAGAAAAAGTTGTTCAACGGAAAAGTGGAGATGAGAGAAGCCCCTGTACCTTTACGTGGAAAAGAGGTTTCTAATAGGGTAAAGGATATTGAAACAATTTTTGGCAAGCCTTCAAAAGTGTCTCAAAGAACTTATACAAGAAAAGATCTAAGTTTTGGGACCTTCCGTATTGGGAATGTTTGGAAGTCAGACATTGTCTTGATTTAATGCACATTGAGAAAAATGTTTGTGATGCCATTGTCGGACATTGTTGAATATGCCCGGGAAGACAAAGGATGGAGTTAAAGCTAGGAAAGACATGGCTGAGATGGGCAGACCAGAACTAGCACCTCAGGAGGGGGACAACGCTATTATCTTCCACCAGCTTGCTACACTTTGTCTAAGAAGGAGAAAACTAGTTTTTGTGAGTCCCTGCATAGGTTAAAGGTTCCTGCTGGATACTCGTCAAATTTCCGAAACCTTGTTTCACTGAAGGACTTGAAACTTGTTGGTTTGAAATCTCATGATTGTCATATCTTGATGCAGCATATATTACCTGTTGCAATACGAGGAATTTTGCCTTCCCAAGTAAGATATACAATCACAAAGTTGTGTTTCTTCTTCTTCAGAACTATCTCTACAAGGTGATTGATCCTAACATTCTAGATAACTTGCAACCGATGTAATAGAGACGATGTGCCGATTTGAAATGTACTTTCCACCATCATTCTTTGACATCATGCCTCATTTGATAATCCATCTTGTTAGAGAAATTAAACTTTGTGGGCCCGTTTGTATGAGGTATATGTGGCCTTTTGAAAGACATATGGGTACTCTGAAGGGTAAAGTGATGAATCCAGCTAGACCAGAAGCAAGTATTGTGTCAAAGAACAGTTGCTGAGGAAGTATCTGAATATGCAAGTCAGTATTTAGCACGTGCACAAGCAATTGGTTTGCCAAAATCTAGACATGAAGGAAGGCTTGAAGGTTGTGGTACCATTGGGAAAAAAGATTGTGTCTTGATGGAGAGTTGAAAAGAAAAGCAGAATTGATTGTGTTACAAAATCTGAAACAAGTTCATCCTTACTTAATGAGCACATGAATGTGCTTAGTTGTTCAGTATCCATTGTTTAATGAACGTGACTTGATGATTGAGCATAATCGGACGTTCGTTGATTGGTTTAAAGAACGAGTTATGAACCAATTATCTGATACTCCTAACGATGTATCGGATATATTGAAATGGTTGGCATATGGGTCAAAGACGCAAGTTCTTTCCTATGAGGGGTATGACATCAATGGTTATACATTTTATACTAAACGACAAGATGACAAATCCACGATGCAAAACAGTGGTGTTACGATGGGGGCTTTGTCATCAGAGTATAAAAGTAAAACAGATAGAACGGTTGTTGAGACAATGAAGTCTTACTATGGGTTCATTGAAGAGATATTAGAACTTGACTATGTTGACTTCAAGATTCCGCTGTTCCAATGCAAGTGGGTTGATATTCGTCGTGGTGTGAAGAAAGATGAACATGAGTTTTTTACATTAGTCAATTTCAGCCGGTTAGGACATCATGAAGATAACTTAGTATTGGCATCACAAGCAAAACAAGTATTCTACATGGTTGACCCTGCCGATTCAAAATGGTTTTGTTGTCATGGAAGGAAAAAGGAGAATACTTGGAATTGATGATGTACACGATGAAGAAGATTACGATGCACAATTCAATGAAGTTATTGCTTCGTCAGTAGTTATTCCAAGTACATTAGGGGAAGATCTAGACACAAATTACATTCGTCGAGCACAATGAGGATTTTACGTTGGCAAAGAAATGGCTGATTAATAGGTAAATTATGTAATATTAACACAACTACTAATGTTTATAATCTTTAATTATTTATTTTGCGTTTTGCATGTTCAATAATTGTGTACTAGTTTTATATGCTTAATATTGATTTTTACTCTTATTTTTTTTTAAATGTTGTGAGAATAGGCGGTTGAGTTACGATTCTTTTGTTTTCTTAGATTTTTTGTTTTCCTTTTTTCGTTTTTCTTCTCTCCTTGTATTCTTTTGGTTGTAATTTGTTTAATTTATTAAGGGTAGAATGGGATTTTAATATTTTGGTGTCCCCCTATAGTTGCCTTATATAATAGAGATTAATTTATTGATTAATCTAACATGTACATGGTTTCAGGTGTAGTGATGGCAGATGATGAGATAATGCGTGATGTATCTGATGAGCAGCCCCAGATTACTGATGCAGCTGTTACGAAGAAGAAAAGTAGGCCAAGAGGTCCTACAAAAGGGATACGTTCCAAACCCGGCATTCAGAGAGTTCTTGCTTGGGATGAGTGGATACGTCCGATTGGGCGCTATGCTAGTGAGTACAAGATTTATTGTGGGGAGATCAGTAGAAGCAAATGTCTATCTTGTACGACCTTGGGATGATGTTCCAGAAGGCACCAAAAACACTTTGTGGGAAGATGCTAAAGTAAGTAATCTTATTCTTTTAATAAACTAATTGAGATTATGTTTATTATTTTAATCGTTTATTATTAATTGGTTTATTTTTGTCATTGAAGAGAGAGTTTGGATAGAAGAGGATGTGTTGAAGAAACGAGATGTCTTGACTACATGTGATAACGGTGGAGAGATTTCAAGTCAAGATTGGTGACTAGATGGATCACTAAAACGAGGAAGGTGGCTAACATGATAGGCAGCCATACGTGATGTATCCTTACATCACGCGAGAGATATGGGACCAGTTTGTAAAAAAATGTAGCACTAAGGAGTTCCAGGTACGTAATATATAATATGAAATTATATTTCATTACGTTTTTAAATATTGACTAGTTACTAAATTCTATATTAGGCTAAAAGTGCAAAAGCAAGAATCTCTCAGGCTGCTAACAAGCATCCTCATTTTTTGGGCCAAAAATCATATGCGGAGATGATTCCCATTTGGCAAAGCAGAGGGTATATCCCTTCTGCTACAACATCATCTGTTGACTCTTCTACATCATCATTGATTACCTCCTTGCCGGATCGGACATTGCCTTGGCTTCTCGCGAGATCGAAAAAAGATAAGGATGGAAAATTATTCTTTCCTAATGAAGAAACACAAAAGATAAAAGAGTCCATTGTAAGCATTGTTCAAATATTATAACGTTTTTCTTGTCTCCTTACTCGTCTACTACTAATCATACGACTTTTTTTTAACTTGAACGCAGGATGATTGGAAAAAGAAAGAAGCTGAAGGAGAGTTTGTTCCAGGTCGGATGGATGATGCTCTTTCACGTGCTCTGCAGAGGAAAGACCGACCTGGGCGTGTGCTAACAGCTGGGCATAGCATTGGGATTACATCTGTTTGGGGAGATCCTGATCGGAGGAGTAGTGCCTCCAAGGGTAAGGGCATGGATGATGAGAGATTCAGGCATTGGAGGCTAGAGTGAGTCAAAGAGTTAGAGAGCAGACTATTGAAGAGATGAACTCGAAGATAGATGTATGGTTCAACAAAGGTTATGGCTTATGCGACGCAAATGGGTTTTCCATTACCGACTCCTTCCACTCCAGTCGTTCCTACTAGCTGTCAATGGGGGCAATGATCCATTTGCGGACTTGCATATATTGTCATTTTATATTTCTATTATTATATTATGCTTCTAAAACACTTAATTGATGTCATTTTTCTCTTATTGGATGTTAAGAGTCAAGTTCCATGTCGCTTGGCAATAGCGGATGTCTCGGGACCGATCATTGTAGCTGTGGGTACCGTTCATCCAGGACAGGAGCCATCATCACACACTACGACTGCCATGACATGAGTGTTGATGAGTTTTATGTGGATTACGCAGATGTTCCAGTTCCAGTCTCTACTCCATTCATCACGAAACTCAGTCAAGCCGAGGGTTCTGTCATAGAATGGCCTAAAGAGTTGATATTTTGGTCTCAGATAATCAGTAACTTATGTTTAGTATTATGATTTAGATATAATAAGAAATCTAAATGCATATACTTAGAAATCTTGATTTATATAAATAACCAAGCAATCTTTATTTTATATATAATATGAATTAAAAAGAAGTCGATTTGAATTAGGAACATATATTAAAGAAGTGCGAAGAAAGAAAAAGAAAACAGTTGCTAATGATCCTTGCACCGATGAGTCTGCACATAGCACATAGTTCATTGATTAGCGTGTCACTTGAGGATATGTCTGATGCGGTCAAGGAGATGCATCGTTTGTTTTGCCAAAAACCTGCAGATGAGCCTTTTAGTATCGAAGTTAGTAGGAGTTCCTGCTTCAACTATCCTTCTGATTGATGATCATTCTCTCCCGACAAGATGTTTTCCAACTACTGACGGGAGAATGGCTTAATGTATCTGTTTTGCAAGTATTTATGATGTGAGATTTCTCAAACTCTAAACTAATCAAATTTGATATTTATTTTTATTATTGGCATCTAACTATAATATTTGGAGTGTAGGTTCTTGTCAGATGAAAGTGATAGGAATGAGATTCAAATATTGGTTTCATGTGTCCTAGTATGATCTCGGAGACCATGCTACGCCATGAACCAGATGCCGCGATCAACTATGCAAGGACATTGAGAACCAATCGAAATATGAAATTCATCATGCTTCCATACATTGAAAGGTATATATGTTTATTTTCCAACTTCCGTACATTGAAAAGTATACTTCCCTTTTATCTTTATATTAACTTATCACATTTTGTTGCATGTTTTAGTCAACATTGGATTCTTCTCGTCCTTTCTCAACACAAAAAAACGGTATATGTATTTGATTCGCTTAGGAGATCAGATAGATCCTTAGCTATCAAGGAATCGTTGCATATGTAAGTTAATAATTCTTATAATTCCCTTTTATCTTTATGATTATTTTAATTCTTTTATTGTACTTAGCGCATATACATCATTTGTTGTTGTTGTAGCGCATATACATCATTCCTGCTCCTTGAAGGTATGAAAAAGGCAACAAAATTGTCTTGGATATCTATGAAGGTAAAAGTCTTATGGTTTTGTATTTGATATGCATTTTATAGTTCTATTTAATATTTCTTAATTTTTCGATTCTAATATGTGTATTTCAATGTGGTGTAGTGTGCTCAACAAACGGGAGGAGATGAATGCGGCTATTTCGTTATGAAAAACATGTTTCAAATCGTCCGCTATCTCTATGAGTCAAATGATTTGAAGAAGGTATGTATAGTTGTAAATTGGTTACTTTATTTATATTACTTTAAAGTTTATTAACTAAGTTAACATATCTATAGGATTTTCCTCAAAGCGTTGAACCATACACCATAGAAGATATCAACGAAATCAGAGACAATTTTGCGCAATTCTTTCAACATCTCGTGCTAGCAGAAAATGCCAAGTAGTGTTAGTGTAGTAAGTGTAGTAGACGGTTTATTATTGCAACCTTGGTTGAGTATATGACAACATTGGTTTGCTTGCTTGGGATTATTTGAGATGTATTGAAACAGGTTTTGATATATATATATATATTCCCAACGATTTCTTGGGTTATCCATATTACAAAGGAGACTCTGCCGAAATTTCCCCTCACAATTATTAATATGAATGTTTGTTTAGTTTTGAATCATTAAATTTTAGTTAACAAACCAACAGAAAATCTGAAAAAAACCAAAAAAAAAATTATTTCATGACACATTTGCGTCGCACAAGGCAAAATGTGCGACGCAAATTAACCACAATGTGCGTCGCACATTGCCTTGCCCTGCTTCAATTCCACCAAGGGAAGGGGCAATGTGCGTCGCACATTGCCTAGGTGCGACGCACATTTAGGTGCGACGCACATTGCTCAGCCATTTGCGTCGTTTCCTGTGCGACGCAGATAGATCCCAAGTCATTTGCGTCGAAGGCTTTGGCGTCGCACCCATGTCCGACGCAAATAGGCGCCTCACATCCGACGCAAATAGTGTACACTCTTATTTTAGGAACAACCCTCTTTTAATAAATATTATTCTCACTACTAAAATTAAAATCGTCCTACACACTCTCATATTCAAGTGAAACAAAAGATACAAATACATACAAATACTAGAAACAATCACATTTCTAGAAGATCTAAAACTAACGTGTAAACCATTTTTCAATCATATTCTCAATACTAATAGATTATAAACTTTGAAATAACAAGCTAAGTTTTAGTTAAAACTATCTAGAATTGTTCTCATATAATTCTCAAAAATTTAAAAGATTGACAATAGGCAATGCATCATTGATAGTAATATGTGAAAAGTTTTTATTCATTCTCTAAGATTTTAATTCACTAATTATCTTCAAGGTCAAAATTTGATATAATTTTATCTTTAATAGTTCATATGTTTAAAATCATCATTCTTATAGTTCTATGGGTGTGGATTCTAAGGTGATAATATCAGATATGAATCAATATGCACCCTCAGCATACATTGGTTTTATGAAGTAAACAAAAAAACCTTAATACTATATTTTACATGAAAAGATATGTGATTGAGCAAATTTGAAAAAAAATTGCTAATATTATTACTAACACTTGAGAAGAAATTTTTGAGCAAAGCTATATATGTATAGTACAGAATAAATGAAACTCATTATATATATATTTTACTTTCTTTCTTTATTGATTTTTTCAGGTGTGACCCTATCTTACTTTCGATACAATGGAATCACTTTCTTTTGATGGGAAAATACAAACCATTTCGTTTTTTTTTTGTATGTGGAATGACCTTTTTTGAACCAATATATGCAATTACTTTATGAAAATTGTAGAATAAATATTTTTTTAATTATTAATTGATTCTTCATGTGATGCTCTTGGTCCAAGTCAATTCGTCCATCAATGACAATTGAAAACTGACGCTAAATATATAATCTCTGCTATTAATTATACACGCTAAAATAATATACATAAAAAGTGATTGTGAAATTTATATTGAGTGCCTCATATTTGAACAAGAAATTGAAGTTTTATATAATGGTAGCTTATATTTTTGTTTTGAATGTTAGTGATCAAAATCTAAAATTTCATTTTATCCTATATCTTGACCACTAAAGTCTAAGAATCGATTGGCTCCTAAATAAGTGTTAATGGAATTTTCAATTAAATGTTAATGGTTTAATCAATATCATAATTTTTCTATTTCCCTATATCTTCAAGATTTTGTAAATCCTCTTTCTGCTGGAATAATGGAGTTAATCAATTAGTTTACTTCACAGTCTCTAAAAAGGTACTATGTTGAGTAAATTGGCACTATTCATCAAATACTTGTGAATTTATTTTCTCACTATTATATAAGCCTAAAAAATGGTCAAGTGGGATAGATCTGGCCGGTTAGATTCGTCTCATGCATGCTTTCAAAATTATCAACTATTCATAATTTTCTTGTGCACCATTAAAAATATTAATGATCATATACGAATATTAGGTTATGTAAAAAGTGAATGTCATACTTATTTAGGAACAGATAAAGTATAAAAGTTTAAGAAAATTAAGAAATGCAAAACATTTACAAGTGTCAAATGAATAAAAATTGGAGAAAGGATAGTTACTTTACCTTTTTGTTCGTGTGGGGTGGAATCCTATCTTACAATTGATAATATAGAATCACTTCCTCTTTATGACAAACTACATAACCATTTTACTTTTGTGTGTATGTGGAATGACCTTTATTATAGGATTATACTACCTCCGTTTCCTAAAGATCTTCCTTGTTACTGTTACTACATATATCAATGAGAATTAATTTGTGTGAGGTGTGGGGTGGATAAAGTAGGAAAGAGAAAGGGGTTAAGATAAATAAACAAATAAAAGGGGGATAAAGTAGGAGAGAGAAAGGGAGTAAAATTGAATTAATAATGTAATGATGGACCATATGATAGGGTCATGAGAGGGTAAAAAAGGAAAAAAATTTCCAAATAAGGAATAAAGTAAAAGAGGGAAGATGTTTTGGAAACGCACTTAAACGGAAAGAGGGAAGATCTTTACGAAACGGAGGTAGTATGGAATTACTACATTAAAAATGCAGAATAAGTGTTTTTATGATTAATAATTAATTCTTCATATGATTCTTTGGTCCAAGTGAGACCTTCCATCAAAACAGTTGGATAGTGATGACTCTAAGTATATCTTTTTATTTATTAATTATACTTGTTTAAGTTAATATACATAAAGTATGATGTGACATATAGATTGAGTCGCTTCATATTTGAACAAGCAATTGAAGTTTTAAATATCGATTAGTCATCTTTTTTAATGTTATTGGTTAACATCCTAAATTTTATTTTATCCTATATTTCGACACAAAAAAAGTGTTTATGAAGTTAATTGATATCATAAATTTTCTTATTACCCTATATAATTTTATTGTTCCCCAATATCCTCAAGATTTTTTAATTCCTCTTTTTCATCTAATAATGTAGTTTTTCAATTAATTTACTTCTCTCATACCTAGTAAATAAGTTTTACGTTGAGTTGATCGACATTGTTGAAGCCTTTTTAATTCCTCGTTTATTTTAATTTTTAAATTTAAAGATCTACTCAGTATTTTTTTTGTCATACTTTGATTTATCTCTCTTCAAATTGGTATTAGTCCCTTTTTTCTCTCATGCTAAAGTTTTAACGAAATTACTTTCCATATATGTGAAAATGCGAACCCTTGATTGAATTTTTCATATGTTTTTTCACCAAATACCCTCGGCAAATTAAGAAATTCACCATATACCCTCAATGTTTCAGAAATGCACGGTATACCCTTGAGTTTTCGAACACGTGCACCAGAGACCCTTTTCCTAACTTCTGTTAACTCACCGTTAGCTCACTGTTAGCTTTATTTACCATTTCGCTATTATTAACCATAAACCCTAATTCTAATCTAACCCTAACTCTAACTCTAACTCTGATCTAAAACCTAAACCAGTACCCTAACCCATAACCCTAACCCCATTACCAACCCCCAACCTCTCCCCTTCCCCTCCACCCCAGCCCAGGCCCCCACCCCCTCCCTCCCCTCCACTACCGCTCTTCCACCCCCACCATTAGTTTCCCCTCCACCGCTGCTCCCCCACCCCTCCCTCCACTCCGCTCCCCCACCCCTCCCCTCCCCTCGATCGCTACTCCACCCACCCTCCCCGTCGATTTCCCTTCGTTCACCCCCCCTGTTGATTTCCCAATCGCTCCACCGTTGCCATCCCTTCGAATTCGAACAGAAATCACCTTGCTATGGTTGCCGGCGTTCGAAGGGGAGGGGTAGAGGTTTGGCGTTCGAGGGGAAGGGGTGGGGGTTTGGCGTTCGAGGGGGAGGGGTGGGGGTTTTTTGTTCTAAGGGTTGTGAAATCGGCGAGGCTGGAAAGTCGGCGGCTGGGAAATAGGCTGTGAGGGGTAGGGGCAAGGAAATTGCCAAGGAAATCAGCAAGGAAAGGGTGAGGGGAGGCCGGCGGTGATGGACACGCAGGAAGTGGTAAAGGCCGGTGGTAGGGAAGGCCGACGGTGGGGGAGAGGGATGGGTAGGGGTTGGGGTGGGGGTTGCCAAAGAGTTAGGGTCAGGGTAAGAGGAAGGGTTTAGGGGTAGGATTAGAGTAATGGTTAAGATTAGATTAGGGTTAGGTTAGGTTAAATTAGGGTTAGTGTTTAATGATGGCAAAATTATAAATAAAGATAACGGTGGGTTAACGACAATTAGAAAAAGGGTATCTGGTGCACGTTTTCGAAAACTCAAGGGTATACGGTGCATTTCTAAAACAATGAGGGTATATGGTGAATATCTTAATTTGTCGACGGTATTTGCTGAAAAAACCGTTTTTCATAAGATTTAAATATTCTATTAAAGTTTTCCATAAAAATAGATTTTATGATCTTATTCTCTTATTTTCTCTGGTTTTTATTGCTAATATTAGAGTGGCATATGTTCGTCAAAACCTGAAACTATTAAATTTTGATATCCTTGCAAAATTTGAATTGCCTTTATTAGATGATTTTTTGATACTAAGTATTAAATAAAGAAGTCTAATATGAGGACTATTAACTTACTTTAACTAGTTGCAATTTTTAGCATTACATTTTATTGTATTTTTAGTTAGTGGGGCATCTAATGATAATGGTTGCAGTTGTATCCTAATTCCTAAAGGCCACACATGTTGAATCAAAGCCTTCCCTGTCCCCAAAATGTTCAATTTGGAGGTTGCACAATAAGCACTCGTTACCTATAGGGCTTACATATAAACTTTTTTTTAAAGACTACTCTAAACTAGACATAAAATTGTACTTATTATTGTATTAAGGGAGTCCTTATGTTAATTATTTGACACACATTGTTACTACAAGAAAGTCAATGTTTTGAGGATTAGGTAAAGATGATTGTGAAAGAACTTCTTAGCTCAACTCACAGAGCACCATATACTAGCACAAAAATGTAGGTTCAAATCACATATAGGTTGAACTATAAATTATAAGTTAATTGGGATATAGTTAACAACACAAGGGGTAAGTTATTTTTAAATGAGTTAAGCCTACGCAAAATCTAGTTAAAGTAATCTTTAAAACATATAAAGTTATTCTTTGATTAGTAACTTTAAACTATTATGAGCTACTTCGGAAATAATCAAACCTTTTTTTCTTGTGAATAAGCCCCAGCACAACAGAAATTTCGGAATATAATAAAAAATAACCTTATAAATCATAATGTGTTGCAATTGAAACCAACACATATGATGTTCAAAAAATCGAACCAAACTATTTTTTTGCTATTAGTTCTATAGATGATCTATATTGTATTAACATAGATCTTTACTAGAAAAACGTTTAGCATCACAACTATCGAATTTTTTGAACATGAGACTTCCTCTCATTAATTAATTCCCTTTGTTTCCGTTAGTTGCGCTATGAAAAGGGGGTGAAATATATCAACTGTATTTTACATGTAATAGCAAAAATTAATATATATTTGTATCAACTTAGAATTTGGTTATGAGGTAAGGTTATAGTGTGATGTCATCTAAAATTCGAGGTATTCACTTGTATACGATTGTCCAAGTGTACAACTAGTTTACCTTGTAGAAAACAATAAATATTTAGTTTGAAATGAAGTATCCAAATATTATGCTGTGTCATATCGTGATAGACACAACACTGTGGAAATAAGGTTAAGTTATATTCATTAAAGACATTTACAACCAATATGTAATACAACATTAGGAACTAACTATGACAAGATAAGTTATACAAGGGAAAGATAAGAGAGAGAAGGTAAGACAAGATATACAATAATATCATATACAGAATAAGGATGATTACATATCATGATTTGATATTATTTCCTCTATACCCTCGTAAGGTGCATAGGGAATTCGAAGGCCGGTCTTAAGTAGAAGAGCATTTAATTGTGGACGAGACAAAGGCTTGGTAAGGAAATCCGCATGTTGGTCGTCGGTAGGAACATGAGTAACTCTTAGTGTACCATTTTGAACTTGCTCAGGAATAAAATCGAATGCAATAGCTAAGTGTTTCATCTTGTCGTGGAAATCAGGATTGGCGCTGAGATGAGTAGCACTTACATTATCACAAAAGATGACTGGAGTTGTAGTTAAACGAACACCTAGTTCAGTGAGCAAATTATGAACCCACATAAGGTCACCAGTGGTAGAAGATACCGCACGTATTTAGCTTCAGTTGAGGATTTTGCAATAGACTTTTGCAGTAGACTTTTGCTTCTTTGAACACCATGTAATAGGATTTCTCCCAAGAAAGATAACATGACCCATAAGAGAAGTTTAATCATCACGATTATCGGCCCAATCTGCATTAGAGAAAGCATCAATATTTGAGGAAGAGTCTTGGAAGATAGTAATACCTTTGTCAAGAGTGCCATTCAAATATTGAAGCAACTGTTGAGATCAAACCAGTGAGTAAACGTGAGACATTCCATGGATTGATATAACCTGTTAATTAAATAAGCAACATCGGGCCATGTAAGAGTGAGATACTAGAGACTGCCCACAACAACTCCATAATCTTTGGGCTCGAGAAGGACATCACCGCAGCCGACAGTGAGAGGATGGGTAGTGAGCATTAGAGTGGGGACATGCTTTGCATCAACCATACCCATTCTTTCAAGGAGATCAAAGGAAAAAGTCCATGTGAGGTGTCCATAACTTCGACTCCAAGAAAGTAAGACAGAGAGCCAAGATCCTTCAAAGAAAACCTGAGAGCAAGAGTCTTGATAAAAAAAATCAAGGTGAGATGGACTACGTCCATTAAAAATAATATCATCAACATAGACAATAAGATAAATAGGTAATAGGTATAGTAGCAGGATGAAGAATAAATAGGGATGTGTCTGAAACACAACGTTTAAAACTTTGACTAGTGAGATGAGTAATGAGTTCAGTGTACCAAGCCCCGAGGGGCTTGTTTGAAACCATGAATTGCCTTCTTTAAATTACAAACATGTGAAGGAAAAGCTTGATCAATGAACCCAGGTGGTTGAGTCATCTAGACTTCTTCATGTAAAGTACCCTGTAAAAATGCATTATTGACATCAAGTTGTTTGAGAAGCCAGTGCTGAGTAATAGCAAGACTAAGAAGTGTGCGGATAGTGGCAGCAAGTCTGACAACAGGACTAAAAGTTTCAGTATAATCAATGTCCGGACGTTGTTGGAAACCTTTAGCAACTAAACGCGCTTTATGGCGCTCTATAGTGCCATGTTTGGTTTATTTAATTCGAAAAACCCATTTGAATTTAACCACATTTCGAGCCATGTTGAGAGAAGTTAAGTCCCATGTACCAAGAGTATGAAGAGAGTGAAGCTCCTTCTTTAATTCCTTGTCGCCAAAGAGGGTCTTTGAAAGCTTGGGTAATAGTTTTTGCGAGAGTAGGCTTGGGGCTAGTAGTGGTGGAATGGACATATTTGGGGTTGGGTTTGAAGACATTATTTTTGCAGCGGGTAATTATGCCACCAGGAGGTACTGGGCTGTTGGAAAGTATAGGATTGGGAAGGAAAGAGAGGAGTGGGTCTGGTCCGAAATAGTGGAAGAAGGAGAGGGAACTGGGCTGTCCAAAAAAGTGGGAGAACAAGAGGAACTTGGCTGGTTTGAGGAAGAGAGGAGGATGAATGATGTGTAGGAGACTGTACAGGGGATAACGGGCCAGAAGAGCTGGGCCGAGAGGGAGATATGAAAGACAATTGAATCTTAAGATACTCACTTTGTTTCCAAAAGTTCTCCCTACATTGACCAATTTCATCTCACAAAAAGATTTCAAATGGGAACTATAATAAAAAACGAAGGGAGTATAAGTTAAGATTTTATATTAAACAATTAAATATAAAATATTCATTTTTAATATATTGCAATATAATGTTACCAACTTATAACTATATGCAATTGGATTTATCTAACTGTTTTATATCTTTATAAGATTAGCTACATTTTATGCCAGTGTGAATGCTTCTGATTTATTGCATGGAATGGTGATATCATAATTTCAAAAAACATAGTTGAAAGTAACATATATATATATATATATATGTATATATATATGAACATATTATTAATTATTTAAGATAAGTTCAACTTTTTTTTAAGTCTTTTATCTAAGTGAGCAACTATCATAGAATATACTTCGTTACCTTAATTCATTTATTTTTGAAGCATTGAAGTATAAGTATTATGTTAAATATAGAAAAAAAAGTTCCTCCATGCATTTTGCACTGGTAAGTCATATAACTTCATGCCATAATATAGAAAGAAAAAGTGGGAAAAAAAATTTAGAAAATTGATTTTGTCGGGATTAGTTAATCTACTTTTACAAGTTTACATGCTATATATATGGGGTTGAGAGACAGAGATAGTTTAAAGACATCTCGGTGACTCAAGTTTACATAGGTATTGTGTTATTGTGTAGTTAATTGTGTATCCCTAAAAAGGTTGTATATAAATGTCATTCATTTTTCTAAAGATAATTCTATCTAAGGAACAATGACCCGACTCTGATCAACTTTTTTTCAAATGAAAAGTTCACATAATGAATAATATCGCTTAATAAGTTCAGATAAGTTCCATAATGCAAAAAACAAGCAAAGATAAAATTTGACATACTCACAAAATAAGTTTTAAATACTTTCATATATGGTGTAATAAGGACTAACAAGATGTAATAAGTTTAGATAAATTCTTGATAGATTCTAGTTAAGTCAAAAAAAGATTATACAAGTAAAATAAGTTGAAAAGAACAGGGTCAATAATGATAATTTGGAAATTATACAATTTTTTAAAAAAAATCTTATGTACATAAAACTTTTTTATTACTGTTTTCTATAGGGTGTTGGCATATTGAATCTTTTTAAAGTTATTTTGCTCATTATGGGCAAAAGTATTACAATTATGCATTTCAAGAAAATAGTATTATCTCTTAATCTTCTACAAAACAAGTATAGTTGAATGGGATAACTATGCGTAAGTTTAAAATGAGAATGTAAATATGCATTACTTTTGTGGATAGAAGTATAGTTCAATCATAAATGTAACACAATATATGATAAAAACAAAAGTTTGTTCTTTTTCTAATCTTTAGGTCTTTTTAAAACATGATGGGTGAGTATTAGTTATTAAATAAAAACATGGGAGTCAAACTCTAATTGAAACTTATAGGTCTAATGGCATAATTGGTGATTATAGTGGAAGGATTTAAATTGCTACTTGAAAATTGCCATGTAAATTATTGTGTGAAAGTTAATAATAGGACAAAAAAAATACAAATGGAAAAATATATTATATATAATGTAATTTTTTTTTAGAAGTAAAAGTATAGTTAGAGAAAGGAAAATTCAATGTCCATATTATTTCATTCATTTATATATATATATATATCTACATAGCATCATTTAAGGGAAAGTATATTTCAAGAGTATTAGAGAGAAATAAACATTTAACAAAGTAAAAGTACCCATTTAACGATAATCATGTGTTGATGAGTAATTAATGATGGTTTTAGTAAGATAAAGTAAGGTAATAATGTTAACTAAAGTTGTTTTCCATGACCTTGAAAAAGTGAGAAATTTTGCCACTATTCAAATCAATAGTATTCTGAGTCTTAAAAGAGTGAAATTTACTATTCATAAGCATCCAAACAATTTGAGCCATCCATCACTCTTTCACTCCTAACCACACGATCTTTCTTTTCCTTTCTTATGTCCTCTTAATTCTCATAACTCCTCTTTCTTCTTTCTCTATATTTGTATCTAGTTTTTCCTCTGGACAACAACAAATTCTCTCTCTTTTTTCTTTATTTAAATTCCAGATTTGATCTCGTAGGAATTTCTAACTTATGTCTCAAGAACACAATTTAATTTCATTGTTGTCCCACATGCCTAGGGTTTTATTTTGTGATCCAAGGAAACAAGAAATTTTGGGTATTTTTAGAAAGCGGAGAAAGGAATTATTTACTTCAAATAGTAACTTTATGCCATTTGTGGGATTCGAAGTCGATAAATGCGTCAAACACACATTCTTATGATTATTCACAAATCTGCTTCAAATGAGCTTGTTCTTGGTAATTTTCTTTCTTTTTCCTCAACCATTTGTTTACACTTTTCGGTCTTTTTTCAAACTCGGTTGTTTTCTTTTGGATGGTTAGGAATTGCACTTTTCAGTGCCTTCAAATTAGGTTTTATGCTATCTTTTCCCCCCAATAGTCAGAGAGTTAATGCAAGTTTACTACGTTAGCCCTAGGCAAATCATGCCCCAGGTTTGGAGGGTTTTAAGCATTGTCGACAGAGTGACAACGTCCTGGGATGATCTTTTTACTCTTCACGATCTATTGCTCTGCTAAAAAATTAGGGTTAAGGCAAAAAACAAGCTAGCACAACACGTCAGGGCAAAACAGGATGCATTGGTTGGAGGAGTTTATTTGAACGCCAAAGGTTGGAAGAACCGTTATGTTTTTATCAAGAAATCATCTCTAGGAGTTTTAAGGAATTTAACCAAAAGATGGAAAATAAAAGGTTCGTAAAAAGTTTTATAAATGTTGTTATGTCATGACGTTAACGTTATTCTTACATCGCTTCTCTTGCAGATTTGGACCCAAAGCTGCTGACACATCGCGAAGAATCGGAGCAGATGTGCGAGAAAACTCTAAGGGTGAAAGAAGAAGAATTGTTGCTTGTGACATTTGCTAATCAAGACAATTTCTAATCAAGACAGGTTCTCCTCAATGGATTCAGGTTAGCGTTCCTCTTTGTCGTTTGTGACATCATTGCTGCTATAGTCTATTTCTTGACTTAATGATGCCTTTGCGATAGAATCTTCTCAATCGCGACCAAGAAGGTCTATGGACAACCCGTCTTTTGCTGAGATGCTTCGTAAAAGGAAAAGAGAACTGGAGCGCTCTGCTGCGTCGGCGCTCACTACGTATGACAAGAAAGAGTCTATCGACGTTGTTCATGTTGACGACGACTACTTTGATGTCGCCAATAAAGCATGCAAAACCGACTTCATTGCCCCTCCTAACAAAGGGGGTCTGTCTTATACTGTGACAGTTCCTAATGACTTCATGTCATTGAACAACTTGGTTTGGCCATAAGCGGAAAGGTTTCTCTTTCCTTAGGCCGAAGATCGTTTGTGGGAACGCACCTTCCAGGTATGTTAACCATGATTTTAAACATTCTTAAATACATCGAGTTAGATCGCTTACCTTTTGACTATCATTTCGCAAGCATCGTAGCATTTCCGCATGGCGAAGAAGGAATGTCGTTGTTGTTCAAAGGACATCAGACAATGAAGTCTAGGGCCGACAAAAGTGAGTTGGCTTTAAAGGGTAAGGAGGTAGAATTGTTAAAAGCCCAACTGGAGATGATCAAGATAGAGCAGATGCTAAAGAAGAATGGTGAGGAATTGGAGGGACTGAAGAAGAAGGCGGATGAGGTCGAGGAGTTGTCGCGACTGGAGATCAAAGCCCTTCAAGACCAGGTCGCAACTCAAAAGAATGAACTTGATCTACTGGAGGCTGAGGTGACCACGCGGGTGAGGGCGAAGCAGATGTACCAGTTCATGATGAAATGGACAACGTCATGGGAGTCTGAGAAGGAAATTGACATGTACCTTGAGTGCTTAGGAGGTATGAAGGACCTGATGGAACCTGAGGACTTCCTTAAGGCGATGGTTGAATCTTCGTTAAACACTGCTAATTCGGAAGGTGAGGTTACTACCTCATGCGTTGCGTTCATAGCATCTGATGTTCCTCCGAAAGCTGACTCAAAGACGGGAGTCATGTGAGAGATTCCAACATCGGTAAAGCCAACTGAAGGGAGCCCAATGGCGTACCTAGAGTTTAGCCTACACTTTGACTTCCATCTATGCTCTTAGAACATTTTAAATCTTCTGTAGTTCTATAAAACAATTTGTCTTTTTGGAACACTCAAGGGATTGACCATCACTGACGTACTTTTGGGCCACTCATGGGAGTGGTCATAACATTTGTTTTTACTTTGGTCATTCATATGAATGATGTAACATTATGATATTATGTTTGTTATAACATTTTGTCGTTTGTGTGGCATCTAAGTACGATGATCAGGCGCTTTGAAATCCTATCTCTGTCTATGGATTAGGGTTCGTTGAGATAAAAATTGAATATGCTATAAGATAGGTACTGCATCCAGTGCTTTCTCCCTATCCTTAACAGACCTGAATCTCACCATAAACACTCCATTTTCAAGCATAACTACTTTATGGACTCCATACATCCTCCACACCCTTCGAATAAGACCCTCCATTATACGAAATAGAGATTTTGTCCCTAAGATATAGCATACCATAGCAGACCCCCACTATTCAATTTCAAGTTGAACATCCTCTAAATTAATACACACCCCACCTCCATCATTTCTCTCCCCACCACTCCCCGGTTCTTCATTAACCTTCCTTCTCATTCTACTTCCTGAAAGGTCCAGTCCCTCTTTCGTAATATTTTGAAATAAGGATTGGCGCCAATTAGTGTTACCTGGATTAGTCTTCCATTGGCTCATGGGGTGAGGTGATGGAGGGACTGGAGCAACCTAAGGTGTACGAATCGATGCTAGCTAAGAGGAGGTTAAACTTCTCGCTGCTTCAAATGATGCTGCATCTTGCTTCGATACCGTGTTGTCAATCTCATGCTCTTCCTGGTCAATCTCTTCCTCACATGTCCAACTAAGAGGAGCAACCTCCAGTAACTCATTGATGTCCTTGGATTTCCTCGCATCTCCTGTTTGTGGACCTCTAACAATTATCTCCTTTGTATTATCTACTTTTTGCTTATGTTTCTGAGGCATTCTTCTGACACCTGAGCTGGACATTACTTCTGAAAATGTCAAAGTAGTGCCTACTTGGATTCAATTTCCAGGCATGCAATTGAAGTATTAGGGAAGAGTTCTTTACATAAATTGGCCTCCCTGATTGGAGTGCCAATCAGGTCTGATACGGCTCAAAAGGACATGCGTGCTTATGCTAGACTATTGGTGAAGGTGACTCTAAGGCAGGATTTCGTAGAGGTCATTTCATTTACAGATGAGAGGAGCCAAATATAGAATCAGAAAGTGATATATGAGTGCAAGCATGTGATATGTTCTGATTGTCATGGTTTCGGTCATAATGTGGAGCAATGCAGACAGAAGAGATATGAGATTGCCCAAAGAAAGCTATAGCAAAGGAAGATTTGGGTTGCAAAAAAGGTTTCAAGCCCTAACAGTGTAACTGGGGTGTCTCATACTACAACTAAAGTCGTAGACTACCTACAATAGATGAAAATAAGGGGGTAGAACAGGAACTCAGGAAGTATTGCAGAGTACTAATGCAACTGACCCTATGCCTACTGTTAGGGCTTAGGGAGGTGTGGAGGGGAGTAAGAGTGGGGATCAGATGATGGTAATTTAACAACGAGAGATCCAAAGACCCTATGAATGTTGTTGCTAAGTAGGGTGAAGGATATATGAGGGTTGATGAGGAAGGGGGAATGGGTTAATCCCTAATGGATAGTTTTGCTTTTTGGAATGTAAGAGGGCTTAACATCCCTAATAAACATCGGGATGTGATATGTTTAATTCATCAACACTCTGTGGGTATGTTAGCTGTACTTGAGACAAGAGTGAAACATTGTAATTTCTCTAAGGTATTTACTCAGATCAGTGACAACTGGAGCATTACCACTAACTACCAGTGTCATCAAGGGGGGTAATTTGGTTGATGTGGAATCCATTTGAGTTTGAAGTGACTATTTTAGGTGTGACAGATCAACTTATCCATTGCAAAGTTTATCACAAGGGATTGTGCTAAGAAGTTTTGGATTACAACAGTGTATGCAAATGATGTTGCTGGTAGATAACAATTATGGAAAGATTTGGTGGATATCAAGGTGGGTGTTCAAGGTGCTTGGCTGATCGGGGGAGACTTCAATAATGTTTTAAACTTTGATGACAGGATAGGGTCAGATGTGTCATTGGAGGAAGTGGGAGCATTTCGACAATGTCATAGAGACTGTGAGCTCCATGACTCTGTGTACCCAGGCTCATTTTTCACTTGGTCTAATAAGCAAGCAGGTGTTGATAGAGTGTGCTAAAAAATAGATAGAATATGTGTGAATGTGAATTGGGAGGATATGTTTCCTAGAGCAACAAGTACTTTATATCCTAAAAGTATATCTAATCATTGCCCTTATGTGGTTAAGCTGGATAGTAGTGTGGTTTCTAAACCTAGACCATTTAGATTTTTCAACATGTGGTGCGATGATGAAAGCTTTGATAATATTGTAGGTCAAGGGTGGAATAAGGTGGTGTATGTGGTGTCTATCTATAGGTTGGTGGTGAAGCTGAAAGCCCTGAAACATCCACTTAAAAGATTGAATAAAGCTAGGTTCTCTGATGTTCAAAATGAAGCTGAGAGGGAAGCTAGTAAACTGAAAACAATTCAAGCTAGTATTCATGAGCAGCCTCATGATGCTGACTTATACTCTCAAGAAAAGGTTGCTCGTGAAAATTATGACAGACTAGACAAGGCTTGGATTAGTTTTTTAAAACAAAAGGTGAAGCAAGAATGGCTGGGTGGAGGTGATTCGAATACAGCATATTTTCATGCCTTCCTGAAGCAAAGAAGATCCTACAACCCTGTTTATAGATTGCAAAACATGCATGGTGTATTGATGGAATCTCAAGATGATGTAGAAGAGGCTTTCCTGCAATTCTATAAAGGATTAATAGGGTCTTGTGATGGAAATAGGACAAAGGTCAACCAATCTATTGGGAATGAAGGGGTGATTTTAACTAGTGACCAACACACTGAACTATGCAAAGAGTTCACTAAGGAGAAGGTCAGAGTAGCCCTCTTTGATATTGAGGATAACAAAGCACCTGGTCCTGATGGTTACTCAAGTTGTTTCTATAAGAAATGATGGCAGTATGTGGGTGTTGTGGTTACTACTGAATTGTTGGATTTCTTTCAAACAGTGAGAATTTTGAAACAAATAAATGCTACAACTCTTTGCTTAGTGCTTAAATGTGATCAACTTGTGAATGTGACACATTTTAGGCCTATAGCATGTTGTAATGTCATATACAAAATCATATCAAAAATTTTGTGTGCAAGACTAAAGAAGACTTTGCCTTTATTGATTAGTTATAATCAGAGTGCATTCATTGAGGGGAGCGTGATATAACATAATATTTTCTTATGTCAAGATATTATGAAACACTATAAACGGAAGAATCAACCTGAGAGATGCACTATCAAGGTGGATTTGCGTAAAGCCTAAGACTTCACTCAATGGGAGTTCATTAGAGAATTACTGCAATGCATGCAGTTCCCTGAGTAGTTTACAAGATGGATAATGGCTTGCATATCTACTCCAACTTATTCTCTTAGTGTTAATGGGGGACTGTGTGGGTTTTTGAGGGTAAGCAGGGTCTAAGGCAAGGGGACCCTATTTCCCCCTTACTCTTTGTGATTGCAACGGACTACTTTTCCAGGTTGATGACAAGAATGGGGAAGAGAAGGGAGTTCAAGTTTCACCCTAGGTGTGCTGCCTTAGTCATAAATCATCTCATCTTTGCAGATGCTGATGTTGTTTAGTATGGGTGATGTTCAGTCCACCATGTTGCTGAAGAGAACTTTGAAAGCCTTTGCAGCGACATCAGTGTTGGAAGCTAGTCATGCCAAGTCAGTTGTTTACTTTGGAAATGTAAAAGAAGAGATACAAGACATAATTCTTCAGATAACTGGATTCCAGAGAGGAGAGTTCCCATTCAGGTGTCTTGGTATACCTATTACATCTAAAAAATCAAATAAGAATGATTGTGATCTTCTGGTGGATAAAATGTTGAAAATAATTACAAGTTGGAGCTCCATACACTTTTACTATGCTGGCAGAGTAACTCTGGTGAATATTGTATTACTAAGCTTGCATACTTTTTGGGCGCAAATTTTCTTGCTCCCCAAGAGTGTGTTGCGCAGGATTACTCAAATATGTAGAGCTTACCTGTGGGATGGTAAGGTCTACTTAGCTAAAAGCCCACCTGTTGCATGGTCTTGGGTTTTTATGCCTGTTTATGCTAAAATTTATCACTTATGATGAAATTGAAGTTTGTGGGACGTGTCAACCAGATGATGTTAAAGTCGATGCGACAAAAGAATGCGAAGGGGAGTCAAAGGGGATGAACACACAAAATGGTGACGCGGAAAACCCCAATGAAGATGGGTAAAAAACCACGGGTGGTTGGAGATCCACCAAACTAATATAGTTCACTATCTTTCTTCGTGACTGATCGTCGTTTACAAGAATGCTTAGTTCACTCTAATGTCTTTCTCACAATGTTACGTAAAAAACATGACAATGACCTCTCTCTCTCTCTCTTTTATATGCCTTGTCTTTTCTTTGGCTTTTCCCCAACGAATACAAAAATAAATCTACTCATTATTACATTTATTTTGTGCTTAAATCACGGTGATCTCCTTCACTTATGCTCCAACGTCTTGACTCACGCTCCTCAACGGCTGAATTTATGGCTTCTTAAACTCCTTCCTTATTTAGCCGGACCGTTACTCATTTAATGCAATGCTCTTGATCTTGCATCCTCCGCTGTGTCTTTGGTCTGCATCTTCTGTGTCTTTACGTCAAGTGGTTCTACGTCATCGAATCATCGCGTCGTCACGTCAATGTCATCCTGTCAAAAAATTCAGCCATAATAGTTTGCCCCTAATTGTTGAAATCGGGGTGACACAAAGCCCATTAGACAATTGTAAAAAATTTCTTAAATTAAAAGAAACCCTGTCTAAATCATTAGGAAATCAAAAAATCATAAGATAAATCTTTTGCTTTTGTCAGTTTATAGAAAAAAATTCCGAAGGGGACACAAGGAAGGAAAGGAGATCCGTTTGAGCGGTTTATCTTTGGTAGTTCAAGAGTCACCAACTGTAAAAGGTAGTTTTTGTTTAAATTGCCGTTTTAATTATAACCGTTGGTCCAATTGTCATGATTACTTCTAGTTGGCATAAATAACTAAGGCGGTTTTTAAATAACTCAATCCTCACTTCCAATTTCATCAAATCTTTCTCTTTCTTTAAGTAAGGCAACTTCCTTAACTTTCATTATTCTCTCCGCCGGAAAAATCGATCGTTTGACACCAGGTAATTTCATACTTTTTCGCTTTTCCCTTTAATTCGTTCTACTACTTCTACTGTTTTCATGGCACCTAGTAGACGTAGCATTAGGACCTTTGTAAAGAACCAAGAAAAATCGAAAGGGAAAGAGAAAGCTGTAGATCCGAGGGTAGAAAATGAGGATGATTTGTCAACGATGTTTGAGGAGGACCTTTTAAGGTTCTTAGACTTAGGGAATTTACCCGAAAGCACTGTCATTAGGAATGCTGAGTCTGACGAACCACCAGAATTATGTCTTCCCAAATGGGTAGTGCTCTATGAATACCCTTTCAAAATAGGTCTTAGGCTTCCCTTCACCCCTATGGCAAGGGATCTGATGCAAATTTACCAAATCAGTCCTGGGCAAATTATCCCCAAGTCTGGAGGTTCTTAGTGTCATCGACAGGGTGACAGCGTCATGGGAAGAGGCCTTCACCCTTCACGACCTACTTTGCACTACGAAATTAGGGTTAAAGAAAAAATAGGATAGCCCTACATGCAAAAGGAGGTTAGAACCTCTGGTCGGGGGAATTCAATCAAATGACAGGGGTTGGAAGAACATGTTTGTTTTTGTGAAGAGGTCGTCGCTAGGGGAAGCCGGGACGTCTTTAGTTGGGAATACCGAAGGTGTGTTTAATTTCAGTATTTTTAAGTTTGTGCTGCGTCGTTAACACCACTCTTACATCGTTTTCACTGCAGGTCTTAACCCTAAACTACTGTCGCATCGCGACGAGTCTCAGAGTCTTTGTGACAAGTTTCTGAAGGTGCCGGAGGAAGATAGGCAGTTCAGAAGAATTTTATTTGCTTCTCAAGATAGTTGTTCATCTATGGCATCTGGTTAGTCTATCTGTCTTTTATTTTTAAGTAGGACTTTCCAAGGAGGGACCTTGCGTTACTAACTCTGGTACTCTTGAACAGGTTCATCACAATCACGTCCTAGGGGGAGTTTGGATGGTCAGGCGCTAGCTGAGATGCTGCGCAAACGTAAGAGAGAGTCTTCTGTTGACGCGGCGTCCCTGTCATCAGCGTCAACAAAGAAGGACACAGCAATCGTCGTCCATTTGGACGATGAACACGACGTCGCATCTAAGATGCGCAAAACTAATTTCCTGGCCCCTCCAGACAAGAGCTGCCCTTCCTACTCTGTGAGCGTCCCTAACGACTTCATGTCGTTGGAGAGGTCCATATGCCCCAAGGCTGACAGGTTCCTTTTTCCCAGCGCCATGGAGAGGATCAAGGACCATACTCTTCCTCGCATGATGTCAGACGGGCTAGAACTTCTATTTCAGGTATGGAAGTTTGTTTTTCCTTTGCGACACTAATATGCGATTTATAATAGTGACTTACGACTCTCCGAATGACACGCATCGTATCTTTTCTTTGCAGTCCTCTCAACATCTCCTGATGGCTAAGAGGGAAATTTCATCTCTGCTAAAGGGTCATCTGACCATGAAACAGAGAATGGAGAAGGCTGAAATGGACGCAAAGTCCAAAGACGCTGAAGTGGAGTCTTGCAAGAAGACTATGAAGGAGATGGGGGACACTCTGAAGAAGAATGGAGAGGAGTTGGAAGAGATCAGGCAGAGGGCGGCTAGGCTTGAAGAGTCTTCACGTGAGGAGATCATGGCACTCCAGGCTACCATTGACGCACAGAAGAACGAGCTGGACATGCTCGAGGCTGAAGTGACAATAAGGGTTAGGGCCAAGCTGATGCACCAGTTTCTGATGAAGAAGACAGCATCATGGACGCCGCAAAAGGACATTGACCTATACATCCAATTCATGGGGTCAATGAAAGATCTTATGGATGAGGAGGACTTAGCAGCGACGGCGGATTCTTCATCAAAGGTTGATGAAAACGCCCCGTCTTGTGCTAGGTTCATAGCGTCAGATGTGATACCTGATCCTGAGACTGAGAAGGAAGCCCCAGCCACTGTCTTCCCAGCTGAAGCATCAAAAGAGAAGGAAGCTGAGAAGATCCCTGACGTTTAATTTCTTAGTCCCTTACGTCATGCCTCTATCGTTTAAACTTTTAATCAAACTATGTTTTTAGTCACTCAAGGGAGTGACTGTTTGTATTATACTTTTGGGTCACCCATGGGGGTGGCCATAACTGTTTATCGTTCCAAACTTTTTCTTTTTGGGTCACCTACGGGGGTGACCATTACGTTGATGCTTTTGATGTCGTTGATGCTTTTACCTTTGGCAAAATTGTCCTTATGTCTTTGTATTATATTGCATGCATGTGTTTCGGTCGTTATTCTGACGTTCCTAAAGGATGGTCAGGCGTTTAATGAGCCATCTTTGGTTGTTCAGACGTAGCGTTTGGACTTAATAAAAGTCATTACTGCTCGCTCAAACGTACCGTTTGGGCTAAACGATTTTTTGAATACACATAGGAAATACATAAAACTTACATGTATTCGTCAGGGAGATGGCTGAAATGTCATCGGTAGTTATCACTTTAAAATGGATGTGCCCTTGTCGTAACGTCAGTTGAGGCAGTAGTAGACCAAAACACTTTTTATGGTGGCAAGATGCAAGTCTACCTGGTGCCTTGTGAAAATCGTCGGGACGTTAATGGGTTGAATGGGGACAATTTGCCTGCAACTCAACAAGTACCCAGTGAGAGAATACTATGGTCGCTAACACCTAGCGACCCAGATATAATAGCATTACCAACATGTTCTTTTTTTTTTTCTTTTTTTTTTTAAAAAAAACTGGGGAAACAAAGCTTATCACTTAGCTTTAAAAGTAGTATCGTTTAAGGTGTGTGGCATTCCAGCTACGAGGTACGGAGCTTCCGTCACGTCGGACCAATTGGTAGGCTCCATGGCCTACTACTTTACTGATTTGATATGGTCCTTCCCACTTCTGACCTAGCTTACCAGCGTTAGCCTCTTGTGTGTTCTGGAATACTTTCCTTAGGACCCAATCTCCTTCGACGAAAGACTTGGCTTGGACGTTTTTGTTAAAGCTCCTCGCTACTATTTGCTGCTGAGCCGCCATGTGCACCAACGCTGCGTCGTGCAACTCCTCAATGGTATCTAGGTCGTTTATCAACTCATTGCTGTTTTGTCGCTCCGTCGCTAGGCTGCATCTCGTAGTTGGGACGCTCACCTCCGAAGGCAGGACAACCTCGCAACCATAGACTAGTGAGAACGGAGTTTGTCCGGTAGCGGTGCGCGGTGTCGTGCGGTTAGCCCATAAGATGGAAGGCAACGCCTCCGCCCATTTACCTTTCTTGGCTGCGAGCCGCTTCTTCAAAGAGTCAATGATCGTTTTGTTGCTAGACTCAGCCTATCCATTGGCTTGCGGGTATCTTGGCGTTGACGTTAGCAACGCTATGCCCCATTCATCGCAGAAGCGTCTTGTCTCATCGCTGATGAACTGTGACCCATTGTCGCATACTATCTCGGACGGGACGCCAAACCTGCAAATGATGTTAGTGTATATAAAGGAAATCACTTCCTTATCGCGTACCTGTTGAAAAGAACCTGCTTCAATCCACTTAGAAAAGTAGTCAGTTAGTGCCAACATAAAGACCTTCTGACCTGGGGCTGGAGGTAATTTACCAACTATGTCCATGCCCCACTTCATGAAAGGCCAAGGTGTGAGAGTAGGATGCAAAAGTTCACAGGGTTTGTGCGTCATACCTGCATGTCGTTGACAACTATCACATTTGGCGACATACCTTATTGCGTCTTCCTCATTGTTGGCCAATAGTCGCCCATGCGCAATACTCTGTTGGACAAGTTGCGTCCTCTTGAATGATTTCCACAAATGCCATCATGCATGTCCTTTAGGACTTGCCCCCATTGCTCCTTCTCAAACAGCGTAGGTAGGGGCCTGCGCGACTTTTTGAACAGTACTCCTTGAATGAGTACGTATCGCGACGCCTTGAATCGAACTTGCGTGCTTCCGCCTTATCTGTTGGGAGTACATCATTAGCAAGGAAATCATAAAATGGTTTTGTCCAACTGACACTTACTTCCTCGTCGTCAGGGCCGCTTTCTCGTGTGGGATTATCAACATTATTGACGACCCCGTGATTGTCTTGAGGCTGATCGGTCGTCGTTGCGACAGCGTCCCCGATACTCCTAGATATAGCAGGGTTTGTCAAATAAACAATAGGGACGGAGCTAAACAAAACGTCCCTTAAAGAAGATCCGAGGTTGGCCAATGCATCCGCTCTTGTATATTGGTCCCTAGGTATCTGCAAAATGTCAAATGAATTAAACACTTTACTTTTACTCTGAGCTATTTCTAAATACATGGCCATATTAGAGTCTTTTGCTGCGAATTCGCCTTTGACTTGGCTGACTATCAACATGAATCGCTGAAACTTTCAATGCTTTCGCTCCCATGTCTTCTGCTAACGTCATTCCGCTATGAGCGCCTCGTACTCGCTTCGTATTTGTCGTCTAAATTCACAGCAAATGGCTCGTACTATCTTGCCCCCTTGTGGGACTTTAGACAATGCCTAGACCTGCACCACGAAAATTAGAAGATCCATCAACAAACAATATCCAGGAGTCGTCGTTCACTTGATTAATCCTTGCGACTTCGTCGTCTGCGAGCTTTTCTAGCTCTGGGCTAAAGTCTGCCACAAAATCTGCGAAAGCTTGTGACTTGACAGCGGTTCTTGGATGAAACTGGATGTCGTACGTGCTAAGTGTTATCGCCCACTTGCTCATGTGACCTGTCAATTCTGGGTGTCGCAAGATAGACTTGACAGGATAATTAGTCATAACGACAACAGTATGTGTTTCGAAATAGTGCCTAAGCTTTTTAACAGCTACGACTATGGCTAAAATGAGCTTTTCTAGCGAAGAATAACTGGTCTCCGCGTCTAGCAGAGACTTACTGACATAGTAGATTGGTAGCTGCTGGCACTCCGCTTCCCGCGCCAGGACAGCGCTGACGGACACGTTACTTACCGCAAGATAGAGCTGCAACGTTTCCCCGATATTTGGCTTTGATAATAATGGCAGCGATGCTAAGTAGCTTTTAAGTTTTTGCAGTGCATCTTCATGTTGTTGCGTCCATTCGCAGCCCTTGTTCTTTCTCAGGACGTCATAAAATAGGTGATACTTCTCAGATGACCAGGATATGAAATGATTCAAGGCAGCTACGCGACCAGTCAACTTTTGCACTTCCTTAACGCTTCGTGGGGACTGAATGTTGACGATGGCTTCTATTTGGTCTTGGCTGGCTTCAATTCCTCGTTGCATCACGACGTACCCTAGAAATTTTCCTGCGGGACACTCCAAAGGTGCATTTAGTAGGATTTAATTTCATGCCATACCTTCGTAGTACGTCGAAAGCCTCCGACAGATGCTGAATGTGATCGCCTGCTTGCTTGGATTTGAAATGGATCCTTGGGACATGCTTTGTTTAGATCTGTGAAGTCGATGCAGACTCTCCCCTTCCCGTTCTTTTTGCTGACCACCACGACGTTGGCTAACCAATCTGGATACTTTACTTCGCAGATCTTTCCGGTATCGATCAGTTTCTGGACCTCATCATTGATGACTTGGTTCCTTTCAGGAGCGAACTTGCGTCTTTTCTGCTTTACAGGTTTGTGAGCGGGTCGACGTTGAGTTTATGCGTGATGACGTCAGGACTGATTCCTGTCATGTCTTCATGGGACCAAGCAAAACAATCTTGGTTAGCTTTCAAAAAGTCGACTAACTGACCTCGTATCTCTTGCGACAATGCCGCTCCGATTCGAACGACGCGATCGCGGATGGATAGATCGAGCATCACTGACGCTGACCCGTCCTTTAATTGCTAGATAGCCGCTTTTGGGGGTTTGAGTGACGAACTATATATAGCATTCCCTTGCAGACTTCTGCTCGCCCTTTATTTCTTGGACGCCCCATTTGGTAGGAAACTTCAGCGACTGATGATAGGTTGAAGGGAGAGCCTTCATCTTATGTATCCATGGGGTACCGAGAATGATATTGTACGGTGACGGGCAGTCCACAACGTTGAACCTGGTTGGGAGGTTGACGCCTTTGGCTAGCGTTGGCAGTGTGATCTCTCCGACAGTATGTTGAGCCTCTCCACTGAAACCTACTGAAACCTAATCCGTCATGATGCTCCACGTCGCAGACGCCGTCATCGTCAAAGGTTATCGCCATCGCTTCGAGCTTGCGCTCCTCAGCTGACCTGCAAGATTTATAAACGGCGGACGAGGGGGTACCCTCTCTTGCTAGCCTTTTGGCTGCGGGATACGTTAGTCCACATACATCAGATCCACAGAGATGACGTTAATTACCTTTACATGTGTAGGCGACATAGGAGGGTCGGACTCCGCAGTATTTCTTCCAAAGGACGCTTTCCCTTTGTCGCTTAAGAGGTCCTTAAGATGCCCCTTATTGAGCATGAACGCAACTTCTCGTCGCAACGCAATGCACTCCTCCGTCTTATGACCATGGTCATGATGGAACTGACACCATTTTGAGTGATCTTTTTACGCTTCCGGACGGTCGCTCTTCTTCGGCCAACGAACTGACGCTCCGATTTTAGATAAGGCATTCACGACGCCTCCGACGTCAACGAAAAATCCGTAGGAGTCTAGAGCATGGAAGGTTGGTGACTCCGTCCTTGCGCTGTTACCTGCACTTTCCACAACGTTGGTAACATTGTTTACCTGGTTTGAACGGCTATAAGGGTGACTTCGCCAGTTGCTCTTCTTAGGGACAAAGGCCTTCCGATCAGCGGGAGTATCTGGTGCGCGTTGGGTGGATATGGTATTGAGGATGGCATCGTCTTCCTCTAACCTCATCTGTGCTAATGCTCGGGACTTGACTTCCTCGAACGTCTGGCACGGATACTTCGTCAGACGATTGTATAGCTTCGATCGCAAGATTAATCATTTCCTGAAATATTCAATAGCAGTCTTAGTATCAAGATCTTTAATGCTAATCATTTCTTTTTTAAAGCGATTATAATAATCGCGAACGGATTCTTTGGATCCCTGCACGACGCCATATAGTTCACTCGTTTGCTTTTCCAGGCTGCGACTGCCTTCAAACTTCTCATAGAACTTATTGACGAGGGTGGAGAAATTGCCAATGCTTCCTGGCTTGAGAGATCCCAACCACTTGAGAGCGGGACCGGTGAGCGTAGCTCCAAACGACTTGCATATGCATGCCTCTACCAAATGCCAGGGAATTGACGCTTGCCACATCCGTTGTTTGTATTGCGCGACGTGCTCGCCTGGATCGGTTGAACCGTCATAGGTCGTAGCTAAGGTAGGCAGGTTGAGCTTCTTAGGGAGCACGACCCTTGAGATCCTATCAAAGAAGGGTGACTCTGCGTAGCCGTCGGGGTGTTCCACGATGCCTGGAGTTGGGGCTCCGGGGAGCTGGGACATGAGCTTCATCAAGCGCTTGTTTTGCTTTTCGATTTGAGCCATGCGCTTTGTCATAAGATTCGCTTCTCCTCCACCTTGGTCGTTCTCTTCATTGTTCCAGGGCTCTTCGTCCTCGGGCTCTTCGTCATACTCATGGAGATTCCCCATAAAAGGGATGTCGTTCATATTTTCTCGACGCCGGGTTTTCGAGGACCTGGACAATGCTAACTCCTCTTGCAACTTCTGGATCCTCTCATGCGATGTCGTAAAGTCGGTAGTTAGATGTTCGTTAACTTGCTTTATTTCGAGCATCTCTGCTCTCATTTGCTCGTACTGCCTTCGCATTTCCTCGAGGTTAGGTGTTTCTCCCATTTGACGGATTTTGAATAGTAGATGGTATGGTTTTCCCCGCGGTAGACGCCAAATTGTTTATGCTAACATTTATCACTTATGATGAAATTGAAGTTTGTGGGACGTGTCAACCAGATGATGTTAAAGTCGATGCGACAAAAGAATGCAAAGGGGAGTCAAAGGGGATGAAACACAAAAATGGTGACGCGGAAAACCCCAATGAAGATGGGTAAAAAACCGCGGGTGGTTGGAGATCCACCAAACTAATATAGTTCACTATCTTTCTTCGTGACTGATCATCGTTTACAAGAATGCTTAGTTCACTCTAATGTCTTTCTCACAATGTTACGTAAAAAACATGACAATGACCTCTCTCTCTCTTTTATATGCCTTGTCTTTTCTTTGGCTTTTTCCCAACGAATACAAAAATAAATCTACTCATTATTACATTTATTTTTGTGCTTAAATCACGGTGATCTCCTTCACTTATGCTCCAACGTCTTGACTCACGCTCCTCAACGACTGAATTTATGGCTTGTTAAACTCCTTCCTTATTTAGCCGGACCGTTACTCATTTAATGCACTGCTCTTGATCTTGCATCCTCCACTGTGTCTTCGGTCTACATCTTCTGTGTCTTTACGTCAAGTGGTTCTACGTCATCGAATCATCGCTTCGTCGCGTCAATGTCATCCTGTCAAAAAATTCAGCCATAACAATGCCTAAGAAGAATAAATGACTAGCATTAGAAATTGTATTGCTTGGAATATGGTTGATATGGGCAAATTAGTTTGGCAAGTAGCTCAAAAGGATGATGTTTTACGGATCAAGTGGATTCATAGTATCTATATAAGGGAGCAAAATTGGTGGAAGTATAATGCTCCCCCAAAGGCGATTTAGATTTGGAAAGGTGTGTGCAAGGCTAAGGATGTGTTTAAAATAGGCTACAACAGCAACTCGTGGAGGAATGACAGTAAGAAGTACACTGCCAAGGAGGGGTACCAATGGCTAAAAGGTCAATATGAGGTTGTTGGTTGGCATCATTGGGCGTGGAATAGGTTTAATGTTCCAAAAGATGCATTTATGAGCTGGCTTATAGCTTTGGGAAAAGTCAGGACAACAGAAAGGCTCAAGGCTGCTGGAGTCTGCAATGATGTGTCTTGTTTGCTATGTGATAGTGGTACAGATAGTTGTATGCATCTCTTTTTTAGATGCCATTTCAGCAGGATTATGTGTACCAATATTATGATCCGAGTGCAGATAAGAGTGCGAAATGATGAGTATTTATATACTACCTGGAAAAAGCGGGGTAGAAGACACAGAAGTAGAAAAGAACAACAAATTTGTTGCACTGCCCTTGCATCTACTGTTTATCACATTTGGATAGCAAGAAACCACTCTCTGTGGGAGAATGCAGTTATTCATCCTGATACAGTGGTGAAATGTATAAAACAGGAGGTTGTTGGTAGAGCTATAATAAAGATGAAAGATTCTTGGCCTGATGATGTAAAGAATTGGGTGACTGATCTTGCAGGATAATTCCTTTGGTCTTAGGAGTTGAATATATCTGATTAGGCTTGATTTGTGATTGATTCTAGTTGTGATCGTTATGACCAGCTAGTGTGTTGTACTAAGCTGGCTTAGGTTGTATTTAAGCCTGTTGGCTCTCTATTGTTTTGGTAATATACTTTCTTACATTTACGGAAAAAAAAAATTGAATATGCACAAAACACATTTTGTATAACCCCCAAATTTCTCTCTTTTGGAAGCATATATTTTAATATAAACACTTGAGAAACTTGAGAGTATTACCGTTATAATTTATATCTTTTCCAAAACTTCGTTGGATAATCATAAATATTAGTCTGATCTTAGCTAGATTAATTTATCTTTTTCCCTAAATTCATCTTTTATTTTTCTAGTCCTATTTTGATTCTACCTATCCAACTAGTATAAATAGGGGTCTCCACCTATCATATTCTTCACACCAAATTTGAGAAATAAATCTCTTTTCTCAAGTTTAAACTCTCTCTTTCTTAGCCTATCATTTCTCTTGTCCCTTAGGGGTTATTAATTTTCAAGGTGCATGTATATGTAGATCTTTAATAATTATTTTTTTATCCTTAGTATCATGTTTTTAGGAAAATATTTTCAATAGAAGTCCATGTTTTTATAAGTTTTATTATGAACTACATGTGTTCAGTAAGAACATGTTTGAATGATTATTAATTTTATTATGCACTTGAATCGGGTCTTTAGTTCAATATTATTATAAAGTTTGATTTTGGAATCTATATTCATATAATTTACAAGGAGTTTAATTTTTAAATGTATTTTTAAATATTTAAAAAGGGAGTGTTTTTGAACTATTATTCTTTTTCAAAGGTTACCCCTTGAGAGAGTTATTTTATTCATGTCTTTATATGACTAAATTTATAAATAGTATTATTCTTTTTAAAAGAGGATTATTTCAGAAGGACTTATATTAGATATATGATCTTTTATGATCGCAATTATAAAGAGGCAACGACTTGTTATTTATTAGCTAGCAAGAATAGTAGCTATTAATATTATATACCCAGGCAACAACTTGTTATTTATGAGCAAGAACAGTAGCCATTATATTATTTACGAATGTACTTTTTTCATAAGTCATGTGGACAAGGTAGTAACCTCTCGTACTAGACTCGATAAGGAATACTAAACTTGGGGTGTGCACAATTTTAGGAAAGGTACATAGGCAAGGAAAAATGATTTTGAAAGTTGTATATATACTTTATATTATACAATTATTACTAGTATCCAAGAAATACTTTTCGAAATTAAATATTTCAATGTTTAATTAAATAAAGTGTTTAATATTCCGCATATACATGTACTCAATATTTTTACTGACACGCTTTTTGTTTTATTTTATGGCTTTGTCCCTATAATGACCCTATTTTGGCGAGAAGAATTTACAGGTTGATATGATGCATACTTCATATGGAAGAATCATAATTAGTCAAGAAGTTGTTGTTTTATTTTCTTTATTTCCATTGTTATATAGTTGTACAATAAAGTTATTTCAATAAAGAGAAGTTAGTTCAGTTATTCCGCTGCATTAGTTAAAGTTCAGTAAGCATTTAGTATTAAAGCCTTTAACGTAATCACGTGGCAGTAATACTCTAAAGTTTTTGAAGTGTTTTATATTAAAATATATGCTTCCAAAAGAGAGAAAATTAGGGGTGTTACACATTTACTTACTTGTCGTGAACATGTCGAACATTTACAATGCTACTGAACTTTTGTGAATGACGTTGAAGCCTTATGACGTTCATAACAACGCAGGGTGTTGTAGTAACTTTATTGGCATTGTTTGGAATGCTTTGTCGTTCTAGTTGACTTATTGTTCAAAAATAACTATTGGTTGATTGTATAAACGTCGCGATCCTATAGAAAAGTATGAAAAATCTTGTAAAATGAAACACACAATAATGTTCAGTCGTTGATGTTTTAACGACTCTATGATGACATGTTCATTACTTGTTGAATACACAACAAAAAATATGTAACTTAGCACTTAGCTAGAAGAAATATCTTTTGAGATGGACAGCGTTCCAACTATGTGGGACCATGGTGTCGTCGTGTCGGACTAGCTGGTAAGCGCCATTGCCAACAACCTTGCTGATTTGGTACGGACCTTCCCATTTTGAACCTATCTTACCTGCGTTGGGCTCTTGTGTGTTATGGAAGGCCTTCCTTAACACCCAGTTGCCTTCAATGAATGACTTGGCTTGTACGTTTTTGTTAAAACTTCTTCCTATAATCTGTTGTTGTGTTACCATGCGTATCAACACAGCATCTCGGAATTTCTCTAGGTCGTTGATCAATTCGTGGCGATTATGCTACTCCATGATTAGACCATACCTGGCAGTTGGAATACTTACCTCCGCTGGTAACACTGCCTCCCAGGTGTTTGTCTAGTCGCAGTGCATGGCATCGTGCGATTTCCCACAAGATAGCTGACAACACTTCTGCCCATTTTCCTTTCTTAGCAGTGAGACGCTTCTTCAGTATGTCTATGAAAGTTTTTTTGCTGGACTCAGCTTGTCCATTAGCTTTATCGCTGATAAATTGCAACCCATCGTCACATATAATTTCTGATGGAATACCAGACCTGCAAATAATGTTAGTATGTATAAAATAAATTACCTCCTTATTGCGTACTTGTTGTAAGGAATCTACTTCTATCCACTTAGAAAAGTATTAGTGCCAACATAAAGACCTTATGTCATGGGGCTGGAGGTAGTTTAACAACTATGTACATTCCCAATTTCATGAAACGCCAAGGAGTTAAATAAGTATGTAAAATTTCACAAGGATTGTGCGTCATACCTGCATGTCGCTGACAACTGTCACATCTTATGACATACCTAATGGCATCTTGCTTCATTGTTGGCTAATAATTACATTTCTTAACGATATGTTGGATAGGTTGTGTCCTCCAGAATGGTTTCCACATGTCCCTTCATGAAGATCTTGCAAAAATTGTTATCATTGATGCTTTTCTAAGCAACGCAAATAAGGTCCAGCGGCGGACTTTTTGAATATTACTCCTTGGATGGTGACGTATCTAAATGTTGTGAAGCGAATTTGTCGTGCTTCTACTTTGTCGGTTGGGAGTACATCGTTAGTTAAATAGTCTTAAAAAGGTTTCGTCCAACTAACACTTACCTCGTCGTTTGCAGGGATATCATCATTGGTTGTGTCGACGTTGTTGTCTGTTTGCTCGACGTCATTCGTTGCTAAATCATCATCGTCATTTGTCTGGTCATCGTCGTTGTTGCCAATTGCTGAGATGATGTCTATAACGTTTTTGCATTTACTTATTGCTGGTGTTGTAAGATGGATGATAGGGACAGAGGTGAATGACACAGCTCTCAGGGACGATCCTAGGTTCGGTAACGCATCTGCTTGCGTGAACTGACCTCTTGTTATTTGCATTATATCAAACTGGTTCAAAAATTTTACTTATACCTTGTGCGACTTCCAAGTAGAGCGTCATTTTAGAATTCTTAGCGCCAAATTCGCCTTTGAGTTGACTGACTATTAGCAATGAATCGCTATAAATCTTTAACGCTTTTTCCCTCAAGTCGCTTGCTAGGGTCATTCCTGTGATCAACACCTCATATCAGCTTCGTTATTGGTTGATTTGAATCGCAACATATGGCTTGCAGTATCTTGTCCCCTTGTGGCGACGTTAGCACAACGTCAAGACCCGCACCAGGAAAATTAGAAGATCCGTCAATAAACAAAATCCAAGCGTCATGGTTGACGTGATTGATCAGAGCAACTTGGTCTTCTGTGATCTTCTCTAACTTTGGTAAGTCTGCCGGAAAATCAACCAGGCTTACGACTTAATTGTTGTTCTTGGCAGGCCTTGATATCGTAACCACTGAGCGCAATGGCCCATTTACCCATGCGACCTGTCAATTCGGGTCTACGCAAAACACTTTTATGGGTAAGTTAGTCATGACGACAGTATGAGTTTTAAAGTATGGAATTTTTTAACAGGATTGACTAAGGCTGGTACACGTTTTTCAAAAGAAGAACACCTGGTCTCTACGTCTAATAAAGACTTACTGACATAATAATTGGGGAGTTGATTGCTCTTCGCTTCTCGCGTCAAAACGTCACTGACTGAGGTGTTCATGATGGCTAAATACAGCTGGAGCTTTTCTCCATCGCTTGGTTTGGACAATAAAGGGGGAGAAGCGAAATACTGCTTGAGTGCTTGTAGAGCGTCCTCAAGTTTTGGCGACCAGTCGAGCCCTTTGTTTTGGTGCAGCATGTCATAGAACAGCTGGCACTTTTCAGACGATCTGGATATGAAAGGATTAAGCGCAGCGACGCGTTCGGTCAATTTTGTACTTCTTTGACCTTTTTGGGGGATTGGATGTTGATCAACCTCTTGATCTTTTCATGATTCGCCACGATTCCTCGGTGTGTCAAGATGTAGCCTAAGAATCTACCTGCAGAAACCCAAACGTACACTTAGTCGGTTAAGATTCATACCGTACTTTTGGAGGACGTCGAACACCTCAGAGAGATGTTGGATATGGTCGCTCGCTTGCTTATATTTCACCAGCATTTCGTCAATGTATACCTCCATGGTGTTGCATAGTTGATTCTTGAACATATGGTTGACGAGGTACTGATATGTTGAACTTGCTTTTTTGTAAAGGCATAACCTTATAACAATAAATACCTTTTGTCGGTGAAAAATGTTGTATCTTCCTGATCGTCAGGATGCATAAGGATTTGATTATAACTGGAGTACGCGTCCATGAACGTTAGGAGCTCGTGACCTACTTTTGCGTCGACCATTGCGTCTATATGGGGAAGTGGGAACGGGTCCTTAGGACATGCCTTGTTGAGGATTGTGAAGGCGATGCAAACCCTCCACTTGCCATTCTTTTTGCTAACAATGACATCATTAGCCATCCAATCAGGACATTTAACTTCGCGTACCTTACCTGTGTCAATCTACTTTTGCACTTTGTCGTTTAGAATTTGATCGCATTTTGGAGTGAATTTACGTTATATGAGCTTGATTGGTTTATGCTCCAGATCGACGTTCAACTTATGAGGAATAACTTTTGGACTTAAACTTGTCATATCTTCATGGGACCAAGCAAAAAAATCCTGGTTAGTCTTTAGGAAATCGATTACCTGGTTACGGAGTTATGGCAACAAAGTCGCTCCAATGCTAACGACACGATCAGGAAAAGCTGGATCGAGCGCCGCTTCATCTACATTATGCACATCTGGCGCGTCAGGCGCTGATCCGCTTATTAATTGCTAGATGAACGCCTTGGCAGGATTTAGCAACGAGCTGTAGCACTCTTTGGCAGCTTTTTGTTTTCCCTTGATCTCTTGGACGCCCTATTTGGTGGGGAACTTGAGCGTCTGATGATTTGTTAATGGAAAGGCTTTCATTTTTTGGATCCAAGGCGTGCTTAGGATGACGTTATAGGTAGAAGGGCAGTTCACGACATTGAATCTTGATGACAGGTTAACGCCTTTGGCAAAGCTGACGATCTGGTGCGCATTGCCGCTAAAGCCGACTCTGACAGTAGATTTTTTCGTTATATCCCGGTCATAAAGATCCATACCTTCCAGCGCATTTTTGAAAATGGTGTTGGCTGAACTTTCGCCATCGACCAGCACTCGTCTTAGCAGGCAATTGCTGGCGGTCAAAGATATGACCAGTCCATCGTGGTGCTCCTTTCGCACACATCATTATTGTCGAAAGTGATAGACATCGCCTCTAACTTGTGCTCGTCATCTAACCAGCAAGATTTAGGAATAGTGGACGAGGGGGATCCCTCTCTAGCTACCCTCTTGGTTGCTGAATACGTTAGTCCACAGACATTTGAACAACTAGAGATTACATTTATTACCTTGACATAAGCAGAGGACGCAGGCGGATTTGACTTGGAAGGATTTTTATTGAAGGAAGCCTTCCCCTTGTCGCTAAGGAGATCTTGGAGGTGTCTTTTGTTCAGCATGAACGCGACTTCCCTTCGGAGTGCGATCCATTCTTCCTTCTTATGATCATGATCAAGGTGGAACTGAAACCACTTAGTCTGGTCTTTTTGAGCGTTTGGGTGATCGTTCTTTCTAGGACAATGGACAGGAGCTCCGATCTTTGTTAACGCGTTGACGACACCTCCGACATCCACGGAGAACCCATAGGATCTAATGGCAGGGTATACGATGGTTGATCCGCCTTAACCTCAGTACCTGCATTTTCAACCACATCATTAATATTGTGTACCTGATTAGGGCGACCGTATGGATGATTCCGCCAATTGTTCTTCTTGGGGAGGAAGGCCTTGTGATCGCTCGTGCTTTTCGACACATTGCGATTGGAGATGGTATTAAGGATAGCGTCGTCTCCCTCCAAGCGCATCTGAGCCAACACCCTTGATTTAACTTCTTCAAACGTGGAACACGGGTACTTTGTGAGACGATTGTATAGCTTCAACCGAATGATGAAACCTTTCGTGAAACATTCAATATTTCTCTTAGTGTCAAGATCTTCAATGTTAATCATCTATTTATTAAAGTGATTATAATAATCGCTAACTGGTTCTCCTTATTCTTGGATAATGCCATAAAGGTCGCTCGTCGGCTTATCCAGACTACGACTACCTTTGAATTTATCATAAGACTTATTGACCAAGGTTGAGAAATTACTGATGGTTCCAAGCTTGAGGGATCCGAGCCATTTGAGAGTCGGCCCGGTCAAGGTAGCCCCAAAAGACTTGCACATGCACGTTTCAACAAGATGCCACGGGATGGACGCCTGCCACATTCTTTGCTTGTACTAAGCAACGTGCTCAATGGGATCGGTTGATCCATCGTATATGGCAGTAAGGACAAGAATATTAAGCTTCTTCCCGAGCGATACCTTGGAAATCTATTCTACGAACGGTGATGCTGCATAGTCGTCTTGAGGCTCAACGACGTTGTGCGTGGGTGCCCCGAGGAACTCAGACATGAGCTACATCAAGCGCCGATTCTATTTCTCGATAAGTATCATCGCTTCTTTATTGGATTTTCATCTCTGTGCATGGGGGTATTCTTAAGGTTACATCCGTTTTGATCGTTAAAGAGGCCTTCGTCTAGGAAACCCTCGTCGTCTTTTGACTCTACGCTCCCGAAATAAGTGGGGGGGCGCATGACGGGAATGTCGTCTGCACTGAAGCGACATTGGGTTTTGGACGCTTTCGTCGAAACCAAATTTTCTTGTAACTGTTGAATCTTTACATGCAATGACGATAAGTCAAAGGACAGTTGTTCATTGAACTTTTTTGTTTCGGCCATCTCTGCCTTCATTTTATCATAGAGCTTCTGCATTTCGTCAATGTTCATTGGTGCGGCCATCTTAAGGGAATTGGAAGAAAGTGATTAATCTGGTTGTGGCCCCACAGTGGGCGCCAAATTGTTATGCTGATTTTCGCCTAAGCGATGATATCCGATATGGGGACGACAATGACCAAATTTATGCAATGTATGTTGATGCAAATATGAAAGGGATTCGCTGGGAATGACACAAAGAAGTGTTGACGCGAAAAAACCCCCAATGAAGGTGGGTAAAAAACCTTGGGTGGATGTTCGTCGACCAATCTTCTATATGCAATCGTCACTTAGAGTGAATGACAATCAATACATCATAAGTTATTTGTTCTAAGTACAAGAATTGCTTTTTCAAATGATAGTAAGAAAGCTGCTGGAAACATAAATTAAAGTATGAATAATCTCGGAATGATGGCTATCGTACGTATGTTCGTGTATGAAACTTGTGATGATTTGCTTTGTAACTCTAGTGCCCTTAAATAGCAATAACACCCACTGCAACGTGCACCTAAGATCTCGGAAGTAGCTTTGCATGATCTCCGTGCAATCTCAACAGATCTCGGAAGTAAACAATATAGCAGCCACACCTTCCTTATTCTTTGGGCAGTAGTTTAATCGTTGACTCAATCATAACGTCGATGCGTACCTGGGAACGTCAACGTCTTCGTCTTATTACAATTGGGGGATTGGTCGAACAAACACAGTCTGTCGAAAAATGGCAGCGAAGTGATTGTAAGAGAAGGAGGAGATTAAGGATTAGGAGAAGAGGGACACTGGGATGGAAGAGGAGAGAGAAAATGGAGTTGGAGAAGATGAAATGATGCTGATGAATATGGCGTTGAAATGGTTGGTCTTAATTACAATCACACGTGTGAATATTGTCACACAATTAACTATTGTGTGATAATTATTAGGGATTAAAGTTATTCTGATAAAAACTGAAATCCAATCCAATCTAAACAAAATTAGCGATTCGGAATGGACTTAGACTATGTTCGGATTAGATCCGGGATGGATTTGTCTTGGAAAATTGGATTTTCAGATCGTATCGGATTGAGGAAGAATAATGGAACCAAAAATTTAATAATTGAATAGTAGATAGGCCTTGAATTGTATAATTAGAATTGGGCTTCATAGATTCTTTTTATAAAAAAGAAGTTTGGGCGGCCTTTCCCTTCCCCTAACACTCTAACTGGCTAACTTCCTGATCACTATCGAAAACTTTATGTTGATGCTCGTGCCTATTGATGGGCTAGCTAGTACAAATTAGTTCTACTATTGAAAACTTTATTTTGATGCTCGTGCCTAATTTTTTTTATCGAAAAATAGTCTTAGAAAATCGGATATTTTGGATCGGGTCCAATCTATCGTCTGAAAATTCCAGTCTATCTCTCTTTTTATATATAATTTGTATCAAGAGTATATTAATAAAGATGTAGAGGAGTGCAACATTCATGACGAATTTGGAAAGAGGATATAAAGGAAGGGCATTGCTGCAAAAGAAAAAACAAATAATGAAAATAATACTCGAACTTTATGTCTGGAGGAAGGGGATGATCGCTACTGTACAAAACGTTTTACATGACATAGAAGACATTTCGTGGGTATAGGAATCATAAAAAATGTTAGATAGATGGTCATTGTATAGTATTCTTACTAAGAGGTGAGGGTTTAATTCAACACCTCAACATATGATGAAATTGATGCACAATACTGCTTGGCATGATCTCTTAGTAAAGATTAGTATTCTACATAAATAGGATGTATGGTATTGGCTCCATGATCTTTTCCTAGACTGATATTCCAGTACTTTTATGCTGCTGTGCTAGCCTTTATTGCTTTTATCTTTTAGCTAATTCAGGTCTAGGAATTATGTGGTGACTAGGCACCTGTGTGTGACCTAGAAGTAAGTGTAGTGGCGCCTTATATAAGGGCAGCCTTTTATCTGTAAAAGGTAACACAAATGAATGAATGAATGGTGAGAAAACCTTGGAGAGAAAAATATCCATGGCTACTGAAATATTGTGAGCTGCAGATATGACATTGTTAATGTCAACATGGTATCTAAGCCACAGTTCAAAGTAAGGTGATTTATTCTAGCTCTTTATCAGTAGTCTAAAAATATAGTTTTTATTTTCCTAAAGTTTAAATCTTGTCTGTTATCCCTTTCTCCATTTTCTCTTCAAGTTGATGTTTTTTAACTAGCAACTCTTAAAACTCTTGTCTTTTCTAAACCATGGCACCTGGAATAGACAGTAGTAATCCCCTCTACCTTCATCCATCTGATGGAAGTAGTTCCATCATTGTAGAAAAGCTTCAGGGATCAGGAAACTATAGATCTTGGAAAAGATCCTTAGAAATAGGGCTTGCCTCTAAAAGAAAGCTTGGATTTGTTACTGGAACTGTGAGAAGAGATGCTAGTGACACTGTGAAACAAGAAGCATGGGATACGTGCAATAATATGGTTATATCATGGATCTTGGGTAGTGTAAGTGAACCAATAAAAAAGTCCATCATGTTCTTAACAAATTCTGCTGAAATATGGAAACAACTTGATAAAAGGTATGTTGTGACCAATGGGTCAAGAAAGTATAAGTTGAGCAAAGAAGTGTATGAGACTAAGCAAGGAGCAAAGTGTATAACAGATTACTACACTGAGATGAGAGGATTATGGGAGGAACTTGAATCCCTAAGTAGCCTACCTCCTATAACCACCCTTACCTCTGAAATTAATGCCTTTATCACAGCCTTGAATGAACAGCAAGAAGAGCAAAAGTTATTTCAGTTTTTGAATGGGTTAGATGAAACCTATAATGTGCAGAGAAGTCATCTTCTCATGATGAGTCCACTGCCATCTGTGGATGTGGCATGTAGTTATCTCCATCAGGAAGAGAGTCAAAAGTAAATATTAAAATCTGTAAAGGAAGAGAGTGATGCAACTGCAATGTTGAGTAAAAGTACTGAGCTCAATTGCAGTGAATGTGGGAAAATAGGGCATGTAAAAGAAAAATGCTGGAGGATTGTAGGATATCCAAGCAAACACCCTAAGGCTCATAGAGAAGGGAAAGAAAGATTGAGGGAACCATGGAACAATGGAAGAGGAGGTAGGTACAATAGAGGAGGAAGATACAATAGAGGAGCCAGGAGTGCTGCTCATGTAAAGAGCAATGTGGAGACAGCCTCCTCAAGCATAGCTGGTGGAGCCACTATTACTGCTCAACAGCTTGAGCAACTCATGAAAATGCTGCACACACCATCCAAGGCTGTAGGATCAGATACAGAAGAAGAAATGGACTACAGCTATGCAGGGATGGTGAGCTGCAACTTGGAAGATTCAGTCAAGACTGAGTGGATTATAGACTCAGGTGCATCTGACCACTTGACAGGATGCCTGAGTTTGCTTAAAAATCCCACTACAATGAAGAAGGAGCAAAGAATTAACCTACCTACTGGAGAAACAACTGTGATCTCTCACACTGGAGAAGTAGATTTGCAAAATGCCTTGAAACTTAAAAATGTCCTCCACATTCCCACCTTCAAGCACAATTTACTTTAAGTGCAAAAGTTGACAACTGATGGAAATTGCAAAGTAGACTTCCATCCAGAATTCTGCATTATACAAGACAAAGAGAGTGGAAATGTGCAAGGAGTAGGAAGAGCTGAACATGGATTGTACTACCTGATAAACAAGCCTATGGATAAAATTCTGAAAGCTTGGAGAAGAAGCAGTGAGTATTCAAAAGCTCAGAGTGAAAAGAAGGAAGGTGTAACAGCAATGAGTGCAGAGACACATGTAAAAATCCCAGGCACTATCACTGATGTGCCTAATGTTCCTGCTACAACTCTGTGGCATTGGAGATTAGGCCATGCACCATTTCAGAAACTGAACAAGATCAAGGAACTCACTGGGTTCAAGCATGACCAGGCAGATGTGTGTGTTACTTGTCCCCTAGCAAGATTCACTAAACTTCCATATAAGCAAAGCAAATCAAGAGCCTCCAGAGCCTTTGAACTGGTCGATGTAGACATTTGGGGGCCATACAAGGTGCCAACTAGGCACAATCAGAGATACTTCATTACTATAGTTGATGACTATAGTAGAGTGACATGGGTGCACCTTTTGAAAAAAAAAATCAAGTGCATTCGAAGCCATACAAAGCTTTGTTCATATGGGTCAGACACAGTTTGAAAAGAAAGTCAAGGTCATCAGGAGTGACAATGCATTGGAGTTTGATGACAAACAGTGTAAGCCCTTCTTTGCCAGCCTTGGAATCATTCACCAAACAAGCTGTGTAGATAGACCTGAGCAAAATGGCAGGGTAGAGAGGAAGCACAGGAACATTCTAGAGATGGCAAGAGCTCTAAGGTTCCAAAGTGGACTTCCATTGCAATTCTGGGGAGATTGTGTTATGTGTGCTATACATATTACAAACAGACTGCCTAACAGTGTTCTACATCACAAGACACCATTTGAGGTACTCTATGACACACTTCCTACTTATAATCATTTAAAACATTTTGGCTGCTTAGTTCTTGCTACTAATCCATCTAGAGTGAAGGACAAGTTTGCTGCTAGGGGTGTACCAAGTGTTTTCCTTGGATACCCTTATACTCAAAAGGGGTACAAACTCTTGAACTTGTCTAACAATAGCACCTTTGTGAGCAGAGATGTAAGGTTCTATGAAACTGTCTTTCCCTATAAACTTTTCCATGTGTATGATAAACCAAAGAGTGATAACATTGTAGAGCATTGCTGTGTAACATTGGAAGAAGAAGAAGAAGTGCAAGGAAATGTGAGAGAAGAGATTGAAACAGAAGAAAATGACACAGGAGAAAAGAGAGCTGCAGGGGGTGTGGAAGTAAGGAGATCCACTAGAACCCATAAACCTCCCACCTGGCACCAAGATTATGTCACAGCCAACCTCACTCAAAACTACCAACCTCACAAAATTCATCAAACAACTCAAACTACCACCACACCTCAATTTTCATGCTTTATGACCAAAACTCTTACCCAACATGAACCAAACACCTTTAGAGAAGCCATAACAGATGCTAAGTGGGTGGGAGCTATGAATGAAGAGCTTGATGCACTTGAAGAGAACCAAACCTGGACTGTAACTGACCTTCCTAAAGGAAAACATGCTATTGGGAGCAAATGGTTGTACAAAATCAAGTACAACTCAGATGGGAGCATTAACAGATACAAATCTAGGCTTGTGATCCTAGGCAATAGGCAGAGATATGGGATTGACTATGCTCAAACTTTTGCCCCAGTTGCAAAAATGGCAACTGTAAGGTCTCTTCTTGTTGTTGCTTCCATAGAAGGGTTTACATCAGATGGATGTTAAAAATGCATTTTTGCATGGTGACTTGCAACAAAATGTGTACATGAAGCTGCCACCTGGGTACAAGGGCCATGGTCATAGGCTTACAGTGCTGACAGGAGATGAATGGATGCAAATGGAGAAGAGCTCTAAAGTGTGCAAGCTAAATAAGTCCTTGTATGGACTCAAGCAAGCTCCCAGGCAATGGTTTGCCAAACTGAGCAATGCATTGAAAGAGCATGGTTTTGTGCAATCAAAGTCAGATTATTCTCTCTTTAGCAAACAGGATCACACTAACTTCATACCTATACTGGTATATGTTGATGATTTGATCCTACCTAGCAATGACATTGAAGCAATACAACACACCAAGCAGCTTCTTAGTAATCACTTTCAGATGAAAGACATGGGAATCCTCATGTACTTCCTAGGGATAGAAGTTGATCATTGCTCTCAAGGAATTTTCTTATCTCAAAGAAAATATGTTCAAGACTTGCTGAAAGAATATTCCATGGAAAAGTGCAAACCAGTAAAACTTCCCATGGACAGTCATACAAAGCTTAACACTCACACAGGAGTGCCCCTTCCTCACTTTGAGCCCTACCAGAAATTAGTCGGGAAGCTCATATACCTGTGCCTCACTAGGCCAGATATCACATTTACAGTACATGTGCTCAGCAGGTATATGCACCAGCCTACAAGTGCTCATATGCAAGCAGCAAATAGGGTGCTTAGATACCTTGCAGGCTCTACAAGTCAGGGTATTCTTCTTGCTAACAATTCTAGTGCTCAGCTGACAGCTTGGTGTGATAGTGACTAGGGAGGCTGTGCTAGTACTAGAAGATCAACTTCTGGATTATGTATCTTACTTGGCAACTCACCTATCTCTTGGAAGTCCAAAAGACAATCAGTTGTAGCCGGGAGCAGTGCTGAAGCAGAGTATAGGTCAATGGCCTTAACCATTTGTGAGGTCATGTGGCTCAAACAGCTCTTAATTGACCTTGGCATGAGACACATTGGGAACACTATGGTGCACTGTGACAATCAAGCAGCCTTAGCCATAGCCTCCAATCCTGTCCATCATGAAAAGACAAAGCATGTGGACATTGATTGTCATTTCATCAGGGACAAGACCAATGAAGGGATCATACAACCTACATATGTGCCTACCAAGGAGCAAATTGCAGATGTATCCACTAAGCTTCTCTCTACTACTCAGCATCAATTCCTTTTATCCAAGCTGGGAGTTCAATCTAATCCTCACTCACAGCTTGAGGGGGTGTGATGAAATTGATGCACAATACTGCTTGGCATGATCTCTTAGTAATGATTAGTATTCTACATAAATAGGATGTATGGTATTGGCTCCATGATCTTTTCCTAGACTGATATTCCAGTACTTTTATGCTGTTGTGCCAGCATTTATTGCTTTTGTCTTTTAGCTAATTCAGGTTTAGGAATTATGTGGTGACTAGGCACCTGTGTGTGACCTAGAAGTAAGTGTAGTGGCGCCTTATATAAGGGCAGCCTTTTATTTGTAAAAGGTAACACAAATGAATGAATGAATGGTGAGAAAACCTTGGAGAGAAAAATATCCATGGCTACTGAAATATTGTGAGCTGCAGATATGACATTGTTAATGTCAACAACATATTTTTTAAGAATCATGATGACATGGTTACTGTTGTTTAATTGCACATGTAGCCAAGTTCTAATGTAAGAGAGAGGATTCCACATGAGGCGTAAAATTTTACAAGAACGCCTTTTGATATATACTAGTTATTAGGCCCGGGCTATGCTACGGGTAAGAAAAAATTTCATTTATTAATATAACACTTTATGATAATAACACTAAATACAACATAGTTTAGTGGTTAAGACTTTAGTATATGTACTTGAGGTCTTGGGATCAAATCCTATACTATACAATTTCTAAAAAAATTTATAATGTACATGGATTACATGAACTAAAACTCTCTAGGGAGAGCGCCACGTGGCATGTAGACGTTCTTTCGCACCCCTTTTAATAATATATATAAACCTAGAAAAATGTGCCTACGTGTCATGTCCACATCTCTTCCGTCCACATGTCAAATGCAAATGAATTTTATGTTACGTCAACACAACGTATTTCTTGGACAAGTGGCAACATGGTTGCTATGGGCATTGAACTTACCATATAATTGTCGTGCAAATCTAACCAAATCATGCCTAATTAGTTCCATGATCATTGCCAAGTTTGGTAAAATTTTAATGCTATTTTTAATTGTCTCTTTAATCTAAATTTTTTTTTAATGCATCAATTAAAATTCCCTAAATTCGGTAAATTTATAATTTAATCTACCCATTAAAATTATTTGATTTATGCAAATATAAATCACCACTACATAGTCCATATATATCACCTTATTTTTTAAGGAGAGTGTCAAACATAAAATCCTAATTATTTTATAGTTCAAAAATGAAAGCAACCAATCAAAGACTCCCTACATCTAAAAGAGTCATTAGCCTTTGCAAAATTAACAACCTTACAGATGTTGAAGACATGCTTATAAGTAAGTAACTATTACAATATCAGTGGTATCATTATTTTATGTTAAATGCATTAATATAATTACTTAGCCTAATTTTTATTAATATTAGGTATAATTGGTATCACTGTATATGCGAATTCTATCACCTTGGCCAAAGATGGAGTGACATACCTACAAAATATTGTACTAATTGTTACAAGGTAACATTTTTTTTACTTATCACAATATGTTTATTGGATCTATTCTTTTTTTTTTAATGTAAAATAATGATTTCCATGTACTATGAATTAATTGCATGGCAGTTATGTTGACTATCTCAAGCCATTTTATATTTGGTCCCAATGCATTGGACAACCTTAAAGATTCAATCAGTTGCCTTATTTGTGGATTAGTTGTCACAAGGAATTATGGTAATTGTATATCACTATTAATATTCGTTGTAAATTTTTTTGTCAATTGGTTGAAAATAATTTTTAAAGATCCCATTATTTTATATGTCCCTACATTTTTATAACATTCGGTATATCTTCATTACATTGTGGAAGTGCTACAACTATAACATGCAATCCAAGGTGTAAAAAAGCAATGAGAATGATGTGTTGTTAAGGAACTTACAATATGTATCCAAGTTTTTTTAAATGTTTACATTTACTTATCTTTTAAATTAAGTTTAACATGTTTCTTACTGGCGGTTTTGTCTGACACAAAGTCAATTGGATAAAAAGAAGCACATTCCCATTAAGTATGACACTGAAGATATCTAATGCAACGAGAAGAACAATTAATAAATTTATTAACATGAACCATGTATGTCAAGTTTAATTTACAACAATTCCAATATAATATCTTTTTTATTTTGATTATGTTTATTATACTTTAATATGTATAACAATATTTTATACTATTAATGCACGAAATATGTTGTCGAATCGTTGGCCGATTAGTGCATGTTAACATCGATAGTATCAAATGGATTGATTCATATTTTTTTGTAATACATTAATAAATTACGTGGGGCCACATAATATTTGCTACATGTGCCACAATAAGAATTTGCCAACAAAAAAATGGTAAACATACCTATATTACAAGTTAATGTACGTTTATTATAACTTACTAATGTGTGCACTAGCATATTTTTGTATCTAAATTTTCTACAGATGTCATTGAAGGTTACAATTAAGGACAAGAGTGGATCCACAACTGTCACACTATGGGACAAGCAAATTGGCTTTCTATTAAATAAAAATGTTGAGGAACTCGATTATTTAGAGATCCATGATTTAATCGTTTAATGTTTTCATAATACTTTTAACTGTTTTTTTTTTAAAATAAACATGAAGTTAGGACAAAAGAAATTTCTAAAATACTTGAAGCACATGTAGGATATGCTTATAACCTTTGTTGATTGGAATAAAGAATGTTCTTATCATGTTTTTTTGGAGTTTCTCATGATTTTATATTTTTGGTTGATTAATTTCAAAATTTTGGTTGCTTATCATTCGTTGCGTTATTTTATATTGTTATGTTATTTATTTTATGTATGTTTTCAATAACATACAAAATAAAGCACATTTATATGTATGTTCTAAATAATTAAAGTACAAAATAATGTTGAATACATTATTATTTGCCTGATTTTAATTTGGCTATTTGACAAGAATTATTAAACCACATAGTACATCCAGAAGGCCAAAATATCTAATTACTAAATTATTTAAAATATATAAGATCATGTTTTGGGCAATTAATTAGGTTCAAATAATTTACTAAAGGATAAATGAACATGTAGATTCACACGTTTTTTATTAAAAAAATAAAGGTGGGTGTCAAAATTGAACTCTTACATTTAGGGCTATTTTAAAATAATTATAGTTATTCCTTGACCCTAATATATATTTAGGTACATAGTCGATGAATCTTCTTTTTGTTATAAAATAATTATATTTATTTTTGAACCTTAACCTATATTTAGGTAGAAAGTAGATGAATCTTCTTTGTGACCTATATTATTATCTAAAGTAAAATCCTAAATCCTACGTGGCAAACTCATGTTCACCGAGTAATTCTAGAGCTTCACAAATACATCGTATGTACAAATCGTTGTGCTAATCATGTTTTTTTGGTGTTTCTCATGATTTTGTTTTTTCGCTATTGGTCATAATGTACAAAAGTTAGAGGGGATAATCAATACAAAAGGTTGTTAATAATGTCGTATAAGGTATTGATCATATCATAAAATATTTATAACAAAAAGATTTTTGTGCACCTTTTTTTAGAAAAACTTGAACTGTTTGGCATTATATTCAACAATATTACCTCACCTATATGCACATCTACGTCTATAATATTGAATCCTTACACTTGATAATGGCTTCCCAAAATATATTTCTGTATAATAATAATCAGGATCATATAGGAATTTTTTTTTGTAGTCGTGTATATCATATATAGATAGATTAAATTGATTAAAATTTTCATCACAACAATTTTTTTTTTTTAATTAATCCTGAATTTAATGTTGTAATTTTAGGTTTTGATCATTGCTAATCCTGGATCCACCACTTTTGGTAGGTGATTTAGGTAATTAATATAAATGATAGACTTGCAATTCTACTCTTGTTTAGGAAATGTGGAAGGGTTTAAGCTTATACTTTTGACGGCTCAACACACGAATGAGAGTAATAAAGAACAAATGGCCGAATTCGGTAAACGAAAACAGGATTGGGTTTGGGCTTTAATGAAGTGATGTAGTTTACTAATATGGTCTTATTAAGCTCAAATACTTAAAAAGTGGATCATTAAGACCCAAAATAATTTTAAGCAAATTTAGAAAACTCATTTCATAGATAATTACGACTATGATTGCAAAACTAATATCTATATTTAAGAGATAAATTTGTATTTTTCATAATATTTCAAAAGATATATATTATCACATTATTAATCTCATAAAATGCAATTAGCCTAAATAAAAATTGCTTGAAATTCGGGCTATCATATTATATATGTGAGGCATTGATTCAACTATTACAATTGTATAAATCTCCGCACTATTCGGTGAATTATTCATATTTTGTTGATTCATTATCTTCCCATTCTAGAAAATGTATGTATCAATATTTCATGTTTTGTTGCTTTTTTCTCTTTACATTCTCATTCCATAAAATAAGTATAAAACTAAAAGGGATGAAAAACAACATTTAGAATCTATGTTATCTTCTTTTTCTACAAGAACGATAAGTAACAAAAATCTTCAAACCATAATAAAAAATATTTGTTAACTTAGGCAAATAAAAATGATAACATAGTGGCTTGAGGCGGTGAAAAGTGATGATGCATGAGGGAAAAGAGAGAGAGCGAGAGAAAGAAAGAAAGGAGGGGGGAGAGTAGGACTGTCGGAAGCAGGTGTATGGTTGAGTGTCGACGGTGGTTTGAATTATGATTTTATCTAGGCCATTAAGAAAAAGAAGTAGGCGGAGCAAAGATTTAATCAGCTTTTTCTTTTAAAAATGAAATCGTAAATCACATGATTCACCATGACATTAACTACGTCAACCATAGAACACATGGGTCATAAGCCAGTTTGAAAATATTTCCAATACATGCACGGTTATAAAATTTTAAATCACAAGCTAATATTCACAAGATAATTTTAGGAAAAATATTCTAAAATCTTAAATTTATAAAAAGAAATTTTTTTCTTTCAATTAGCACGGGTCTAAAATCTAAAATATTTATATTTTTTTATCCTTACCATCCCATTTAAAGGATTTTAAATTTTTAGCATATTAGTTATAATATAGTAGATGTCTTTGAATGATGAATCAAGAGACGTTTGAAAAAACGGGGACAATACAAAAGGAAAAAATCTAAATAATAAGATATCATACAACTTATAGTTATTTTAACCTTTTTTTATATGCTTGAGAAAAATATGTGGCAAATTAAGAGTTACGTAGATGCCGTTGTCATGATGTTGATCCGGCTTCTGCGATTACGGCATCCGCCTAGCTCCGAATATGCGCATTGGAGCTCTTCGCTCGATGTCCCGGGCATTGAGAAGGAAGGACGCTTTCAGAGAATCTCTTCCGAACGACCTAATCATAATATAATTTGATTAAAAAACGGTTTGCAGCTACCTGCTGTCGCAAAAGAGAGAGAGTATGATGCTAAGCCCGGAATGTGTAGGGCAGAGAATTTTAAGTGAAAGCTTACAGTTCCAGCTTAACTTCTTTCTCTTGCCCCTTGCTTCCTTTCCCCCGAGGGGTTAGGGGGTAACGTTCCGCTAAAACTGAATATAATGTACGTACGGTGCTATGTCAATGTAAATTAGTCACCCTAATTTTTATTAATATATGTGCAACAAATATTACCAAGCTTTTGTGATTAGCTCGATATCCCTTATTCAAATTTCATAAGAAAAATTTATCCACAACAACAACTATCTACTTATATAAATCGTTCAAACTGAGAATATGCCACATGAAGCCTGTAATTTGTCGGGAGCTGAAAGTTAATAACGGGACAGAGAAAACAAATGAAAAGGTAGATTGCATACTGTGTACGTATATTATTTTTTGAGAAGTTATAGTATTTCATTCACTTTTACAAATTCCCATAACATAATTTAAGGAGAAATATCATTAAATATATGATTCAATATCTTATAGTTTATCAACTTTTGACGCAATTATTGAATATATGCGATATATTCAATTTTGTTGTAATATTTTAGGTCTAAAAGTTAGAGATGAAATAGCATACAATATAGTTTTACACGGGTCTAAACGCTAAAGACCTACTCATAACTTGGTTATGAATAATAATCAGTTACTTAATAAACAAAACAATTCATGCACATTATGCACGGTCAAAATCATATTAACTATAAAATTTCCCGTGCATTTTTGCATGGGTAAAAAACTAGTATTTCTATAGATTTGTATAGAAGACATTTAAAGTAAGTGAAATAGTGCTCATCTAACCACGTGGCCCGTAGAAGCGGAATAAAAGGGAGAATTAAAAGACCCGCTTGTGATTAGGGACCATTCGTGATTGATACTCTAAACCATGTGTAAGTGTAATATGCTAAATCATATAATGACTGTGATACGGAATTTGCTTTTCACTATCTTGCTTCTATCTTGCATTTTTTATATTATAAAATCACTATATCTTGATGGCAAACTATGGAATCATTTTATTTTTGCGCGTGCATGGAATTACTTTATAAAAAGTATGGAATTTCTTTTTCATTTGTAAATCTAGAATATGTTCCTTTTCTCGATTTTTCCTTAATATATTTTATGTTAATGGACTTTCCGCAACTTTTTTTTTTTCTATTGTTAATATTCTGAAGTTTAAGAAAATAAAACTTTTTTCAAAAATTTCAAAACCTTTCAAACATTGAGTTTTTGAAAAATAAGAAATGTAAATCATTTTGTAAGCAACTGAGTAACTATTGGAAATTCAATCTTGGAAGTTAGGGGTAATATTATCTTCATGTTCCATACAAACAATATTGCTACACGCGACAATACTGTTTCAGAAGTTTTTTAAATTTCATAACTTTTTCTAAATTGTTCAAACATTGACCTTTAATTTCAAAAAGGAAGAAATGTAAATCATTTTGAAAGCAGCTGATAAACTATTGGAAAACATCATGGAAGTTACGGGGTAATATTAACTAGTCATTTAATTATCCTAACATCGAATATCGAATAATCATGATATATTTCTACTTGATGGTGCCACTAATCACCATATGATACGATTACTCTTTATAAAGGCCGGCTCGTACAAGTGCCAATTTGGTACCTAAGAAGTAAAATTAATCTGCAAATGGCTGACTTGAAGGACTTCAGGTACATTACTCCCTTCGTCTTAATTAAATTGCCCCAAGTTAAAAGAAAATGAAAAGTGATAATGCAAAGATGTATCTTGCAATTAATGTGATGATCCTCCCATTGTTTATTAATTGTACATGTGGCAAAATTCTAGTACAAGACGGAGGATTATTCCGCGTAGTGCATAAACTTTGTAAGCGCACCTTTTAATATATTTGTATATTCTTAATACACGATATGATTATGATTATAAGAACTTTAAATCACGAGCCAATATTCAAACCATGATTTAGGAGTAACATCCTAAAATCTTCAATTTATTGATCAAAAAATTTCCGTGCATTTTATATATCATGTAACATAATTATCGATTATATATTCTTTTGACTTTAAGTGCATTATCATGTACTTAAAATAAAAAAAAAACGTGTTATCATGTACCATAATTATATATTTTATATTCGTTTGACTTTAAGTACATTATGTACTGTCCAAATCATATCTATATAAAACCTCCCGTGTATTTTTGTACAGGTTAAAAACTACTCCCTCCGTTTCATTTTAATCTACACACTTACAATTTTCTAATAAGTGTAAATAGATAAGTTATTATATTGCTATTTTTATAATAAGACATTTAAAGTAACTTAAATAGTAATCCCTCTGTCCCATAATATGATAGTTGTTTCCTTTTTGCACGATCTGCGAGATATACTTTTGACATTTAATATCTTCAATTCTGCATTGATAAAAAAAATATAAAAAATTGATATTATGAAAGTATACATTGAGACTGACCCAAAAAGATCCTGCATAATATTTTTTTTTTTTTACATACATTAATGAGAATATTTGATCATAAATTTTAAACTTTGATCTCAAGAGAAATATATAAACAAGTATTATATTATGCGATAAAGGGAATACTTATGAGACCATTTGGACCATGACAATTGGAGTGCGTGAGAGAAAGCGGAAAGAAAAGGATAATAAAAAAGAACCACGTTTGATAAGGGACAATTCATTGATGCTCTAACCTCCATATGTAATTGGAATACGCAAATCATATAATGCTATGTTTGGATAGGAAGATTTCATTTCAAATTCTGGATTTGGATGAAATCTATTGTTTGGATGGCATGGAATTTGAAATCATGGAATTTGTCCAAATTCTTATCATAAGGCTTGTATTAAGAATTTAAAATTGAAGCTATTACCTTGTCATTTGAAATTCTCTCCTCATACATATCCTAACTCCATAAGTATCTATATCCCAACTTCACTCATTCTTTCTAATATTTATTTATCTCTCTCCTTTAGTAAACCCACACTTTTTCTCTCTCCTCTATCAAACCCCCTTTACAAAACAATGATTAGGAATTGAAATACAAACTTCAAATTCCAGATTTCAATTCCATTATTTGAAATGAAATACAAGTTTCCAAACACGACCTAATGACATTGATATTGAATTTGCTTTTAACTAGTAGCTCCATATATAGTGCTCGCATATGTTTATTGGTGTCACAAAATGTTGTATTTATTTTTTATTTTTTTATCAATTTGTTTGGATTAAATAATTTAATTTCTACATGAACTTGCAAAAATACCCCAACTTTATTTCAAAATATGTGCTCCTACTTATTGTTTTACATCGTCCCAAGGAACATTTATTGCATTTTTTATTTTATTTTTTTGGAAAAAGAAAATACTTTACTAGTTCGAAGATAGAAGTACCAAAAAAATACTTTCTTAATTTTTTTTTTTGAAAATCCTATTGCTCCTTCTATTTTCTTTAATTTTCGTGAAAAATAAGAAGTAAGCACAACATTATGAGATGGAGGGAGATCTTGCTTCTTCTTTTTTAGTGCATCAACAACTCTATCTTGTATTTTTTATCGTATAACATCACTTTCTCTTGATGAGAAAATATAAGAATCAGAATTAATTTTTGTGCGTATATGGAACTATAACATCACAACTGTTTTTCATTTGTGTATCTTGAATATGTTCCTTTTATTAATTTTTTATAAAAAATTTATGTTATTTAACTCTCCGCACCTTTTTAAAATTTTAATTTTTCTAAAGTTTACGAAGATAAATGAACTATATCAAACTTTCTTTTTTATTTCAAAACTTATTTAAACATTTCAAACATCTATACTAATGTATTAAAAGCTGTTAGTGAGAAAGTCTATGTGTCACATGACCACTCCTCTAAGAAGGTAATGCAAATGTTATAATTCATGTCAAACCCCTCAATTAAAAATAATATTTTTGCAGTTACAAGGTATCGAACACGTGACCTTTGAAAAGAAAAATGAGAGCTTAACCATGAACCTAACATAACATATTTGTTTAGTATTTTAATGGGTTGATTGGCTAGAACATCACAAACTTGGGCTCATATGCAAGGAACAACACAACCTTAAACGGGTATAAAGCATAGCACCAACTTAAACATTTGGCGCAAAAATTAACATAAATGGCACCGGAGCGTGGAGATTCCACCAGAGCTAGGGAATCTTCATTATTTTAAGGGTTAATTGGCAAGGAACAACACAACCTTTGGCTCAAGTGCAAGGAACAACAAGACCCTTATTTTAATAAACACACCATTCCTTAACCTCCAACACACTAAATCTACCCTACACCACACTACATCACCACCACCCTCTTCCCTAGCCCACAACACTACAGTGCCACCACCGCCCTCAACACCATCATCTTCCTTCACCACACCAAACACCACCTGCACTCGAGCAATGTCATCCTCTCCCCAAACACTGCAGCACCATCACACCAAATACCATCTCCACCACAACATCACATTACTCCCAGCCCACAAGAGCAGGCGGTCCATACTAATTCACCACAAAATAGAAGAGTTCCAAAAAGTTTGAGCGACCATGACGCGACCTCGAAGCAGGCGCTCATCAAACAAACAACACGTGGAGTGGCCTTTGGTGAATCAACAGTGAATATTGAGCTAGGAGAAACTAAGATCAACCTCCATAATTGTTACACGTCAATTATTGATGATGATAAAAGTAAATCCAGCGACTTGATTTCGATATTGGCGCTGATGCAATTTATTGATGATGTGAAGATCTGTGGTGCATCGAATAGGGAAGAAATTCGCAAAATGAGGAAGTAGCACAACAGCGAAGAAGAGTAAAGAGGAGATCAGTTTTTTTGAGATTGAAGTTGGAAGTTGGCTAGAACAGCACAACCTTTGGCTCAAGTAAAATGAACAACATAACCTGAAACGGAGATTCCCTAGCTCGGTGGAATCTCCATGCCTCGGTGCCATTTATGCTATTTTCTGCACCACGTATTTAAGTTGGTGCTACGCTTTGCACCCGCTTAAAGTTGTGCTGTTCCTTGCACTTGAGCCAAAGGTTGTGCTGTTCTAGTAATAAGTTCTTGTAATTGTATTAAATTAAAGACTTATACAAGGAGATACCTAACACATTTATTGTAATAACAATATACTATCGTAGACATTTAGTATTCAAAATGTTTTTCTTTTGTCTTTTCTTCAAACAATTAAAACAAAAAATATATTTTTGGGGCCCTGTTTCATCGCGCTAACTGCATGGACCAAGAATCACCCCTGACTTCGGGTACATTATTCCCTTGGTCTCAATTTAATTTTCCCAAGTTAAAAGAAAATGTAGACTAGAAGTCTCTCAAAAAGAAGTATGTTGTAGTTAATGTGATGATCTAGTTATTGTTTGTTAATTTTGCACGTTTCAAAGTTCTAGTACAAGATACAGAGGTTTCACATGGCCCATAAAGCTGGACAAATACACATTTCAATATTTAGATAGAAGGATGGATGAATAAACAGATAGACAGAAAGACAGATTGATAGATAGATAGATAGATCGACAGATACATAGACAACCAGATGGATAGATAGATAGACATACATACAAACACATACAGACAGACAGACAGACAAACACATACAGACAAACAGAAAGGCAAACAGACACAGACAAACACAGATAGGCAAACAGACATAGACATATAGACATGCATAGATAGACACAAACAGATAGAGATAGACATATAGACAGAAACAAATAGATAGACACAGACAAATAGAGACATATAGACATATACAAATAAACAAACAGATAGATAGATAGAAAGATGGACGGATTGATAGATAGACAAATAGACAGACAGAAATACATATAGAGAGACATACAGACAGTCAGACATACATACAACAGATAGGCAGACACACAAACAAACAAACATACAAGCAGACAGACAAAGACACACACAGACACACACAGGTAGGCAAACAGACACAGATAGAGAGATAGACAGACAGATAAAGAGAAAAAAACATATATATAAATAAACAAACAGACAGATAGATAGACAGACGGACGGACAGACGGATCGATAGACCGATAGACAGACAGATAGACAAAGAGATATGCAGAGAGACATATAGACAGACATACATAAAGATAGAGAGGCAGACAGAAAGACATACATACAGCTAGGTAGGTAGGTAGGTAGGTAGGTAGGTAGGTAGGTAGGTAGGTAGGTAGGTAGGTAGGTAGGTAGGTAGGTAGGTAGGCTAGGTAGGTAAATAGGTAGGTAGGTAGATAGATATGTAGGTAGATAGATAGATAGGTAGGTAGATTGATAGATAGATTGACGTTCTAACTCCATATGTAATTGAAAATACACAAATCGTATAATGAAAGTTATTTTAGGTAAAAAAATTTGTAGAATGGGGGATTTGATTAAAGGTGTATCTTGCAAGTTATGAGGGAGTGCCAAGCGTCCGAAGGATGTCGTAAGACCTGCATGATAAGAGTTACACTATCCCAAGGGTGATTCTGAGATCTCCCCTCCGACGCACAAGTCAGTATTGGAATTTCAAATATATTCTGAAGTGGTAGGAGAGCTATTCATTACCTCAATAATTAGGGATGTCCAAACGTTATGCGACATGTTCGGACCTCGCTCGAGGTGTCTAATGACTGATGAACCCCAGGTACCTCGAGAGGCAAATATGTCCTGATTGAGGTGTTCAGGCGCCAATGAGCCCCATGTACCTCGAGACGTAGATAAACCCTGCTCGAGGTGTCCAAGGGGCTAATGAGCCTCAATTACCTCGAGAGGGTACCCTGCTCGAGGAGTCCAGTGGCTAATGAGCCCCATGTACCTCGAGGGGTAGATAGACCCAACTCGAGGTGTTCAGGGGCTAATGAGCCTAGGGTGTTCACAAAAAAACAAAAATCGAAATCGAAATCCCGTACCGAAAAACGGAAACCTGTCAAAATGGGCGGTTACCGAACCGAAAATTCTGGGATTGAAGGGTTTGATTACCGAATCGGTAAAAATGACGGTTAAACGGTAGAATTACGGTTATGATTTTTTATAAAACGGTTAACCGAAAAATCGGATAAATTTATTTTTATTATTATTATTTAATTTTTTTTAATAAATATATTAATTAGTTTTTTTATTAAAGGCTCTAATTAGTAAGTAAAGTGTAGAGTGTGCACTCATTGGAGACTAAGAAATGTTTGTGTGCAGAGTGTGCACTCACTAGAGCAGCCCATACATGGATTGGCATTTGCACTTGCTGCTGTTTTTTTTCTTGTAACTTCTCACTCTGAACTACCAACTTGTAGCACTTTATATTTTTCTGCTTATTTTTTCTTAGAACTTTGAGAAATTTATTCATTATATTGTAATATTATATAGCGTGGAATGTTTTTAGAGATGATTGTCTTTTATATAAAATCTTGGTATTAATGGGATATTATTTATGTTGAGAAAAAATTGAAATCTAATATATAAAATTAGTAAAATAAGTTGATAAAACTTGAGTAACGGTTAATGGTTAAACGAAAAACCGTATCGAAAAACCGGTTAACTGTTTATGCGGTTGGTTTGAACAGTTACGGTTACGGTTCCCAAATATGGCAAACCGATACTTTCGGTTATCGTCCTAAAATTATATTTCGGTACGGTTAACCACCCATGAACATCCCTAAATGAACCCCATGTACCACAAGTAGTTGGACTCCGTTTGAGGTGTTTAGGGGCTATTGAGCCCCATGTACCTCGGAAGGTAGATAGACCGTGCTCGAGGTGCCGATGATCCCCATGTACCTCGAGAGGTAGTTGGACCCTGCTCGAGGTGTTCAATGGCATGAGCCTCATGTACCTCGAGAGGTGAATATACCTTACTCGAGGTGTTCAGGGCACGATGAGCCCCATCTACATCGAGAGGTAGTTGGAGCCTACTCGAGGTGTTTAGCGGCTGATGAACCCCATGTGCCTGGAGGGGTAATTGGATCTATCTCGAGGTTTTCAGGGGCTAATGACCCCTTGTACCTCGAGTAGTGCTCCTTGATCCAATATTGTGGCTCTTGATAGGTACCAACTTTAAGGGCTTGTGAGGCATTATGTGTGATCGAAGTATCCTTCTCTCTATCGGGGAAAAGTGCCTAAATGTTGGAGTTCAAGCGTTGAGCTAAAATGCAGTCAACTATATTGTTGGGGACGCCATGTGAGCTGAGTGGGGCAGCCTTTCAGGCACCAACTCTAATATGGTGGAGATGAACATTGGGCCTTGCTTTTGGGCCCAAAAAGGTCAGTAGATTGCGAGCCTTAGATAGACAAATAGACAGACAGATATACATACAGACAGTCAGACATACAGACAACAGATAGGCAGACACACAAACAAACATACATACAAGCAGACACACACAGACACACACAGGCAGGCAAACAGACACAGATAGAGAGATAGACAGACAAATAGAGACAAAAAAACATATATAAATAGACAAACAGACAGATAGATAGACAGACGAACGGACAAACGGATCGATAGACTGGTAGACAGACAGACAGACAAAGAGATATGCAGAGAGACATATAGATAGACATACATAAAGATAGAGAGACAGACAGAAAGACATACATACAGCTAGGTAGGTAGGTAGGTAAGTAGGTAGGTAGGTAGGTAGGTAGGTAGGTAGGTAGGTAGGTAGGTATAGGCTAGGTAGGCTAGGTAGGCTAGGTAGGTAAATAGGTAGGTAGATAAATATGTAGGTAGATAGATAGATAGGTAGGTAGGTTGATAGATAGATTGACGTTCTAACTCCATATGTAATTGAAAATACACAAATCGTATAATGAAAGTTATTTCAAGTAAAAAATTTGTAGAATGGGGGATTCGATTAAAGGTGTATCATGCAAGTTTTGAGGGAGTGCCAAGCGTCCGAAGGATGTCGTAAGACCTGCAAGAAAAGAGTTACACTATCCCAAGGGTGATTCCGAGATCTCCCCTCCGACGCACAAGTCAGTATTGGAATTTCAAATATATTCTGAAGTGGTAGGTGAGTTATTCATTACCTCAATAATAAGGGATATCCAAACGTTATGCGACATGTTCGACCTCGCTCGAGGTGTCTAATGACTGATGAACCCCATGTACCTCGAGAGGCAAATATGTCCAAATTGAGGTATTCAGGCGCCAATAAGCCCCATGTACCTCGAGACGCAGATAAACCTTGCTCGAGGTGTCCAAGGGGCTAATAAGCCTCAATTACCTCGAGAGAGTACCCTGGTGGAGGAGTCCAGGGGCTAATGAGCCCCATGTACCTCGAGAGGTAGATAGACCCAAGCCGAGGTGTTCAGGGGCTAATGAGCCTAGGGTGTTCACGAAAAACCGAAATCGAAATCCCGTACCGAAAAACCGGAAACCTGTCAAAATGGGCGGTTACCGAACCGAAAATTCTGGGATTGAAGGGTTCGATTACCGAATCGGTAAAAATGACGGTTAAACGGTACAATTACGGTTATGATTTTTTTATAAAACGGTTAACCGAAAAATCGGATAAATTTATTTTTATTATTATTATTTAATTTTTTATAATAAATATACTAATTAATTTTTTTTATTGAAGGCACTAATTAGTAAGTAAAGTGTAGAGTGTGCACTCATTGGAGACTAAGAAATGTTTGTGTGCAGAGTGTGCACTCACTAGAGCAGCCCATACATGGATTGGCATTTGCACTTGTTGCTGTTTTTTTTCTTGTAACTTCTCACTCTGAACTACCAACTTGTACCACTTTATATTTTTCTGCTTATTTTTTCTTAGAACTTTGAGAAAATTATTCATTATATTGTAATATTGTATGGTGTGGAATGTTTTTAGAGATGATTGTCTTTTATAGAAAATCTTGGTATTAATGGTATATTATTTATGTTGAGAAAAATTTGAAATCTAATATATAAAATTAGTAAAATAAGTTAATAAAACTTGAGTAACGGTTAATGGTTAACCTGAAAACCGTACCGAAAAACCGGTTGACTGTTTATGCGGTTGGTTTGAACAGTTACGGTTACGGTTCCCAAATATGCAAACCGATACTTTCGGTTATCGTCCTAAAATTATATTTCGGTACGGTTAACCACTCATGAACATCCCTAAATGAGCCCCATGTACCACAAGTAGTTGGACTCCGTTTGAGGTGTTTAGGGGCTAATGAGCCCCATGTAACTTGGAAGGTAGATAGACCGTGCTCGAGGTGCCGATGATCCCCATGTACCTCGAGAGGTAGTTGGACCCTGCTTGAGGTGTTCACTGGCATGAGCCTCATGTACCTCGAGAGGTGAATATACCTTACTCGAGGTGTTTAGGGCTCGATGAGCCTCATCTACATCGATAGGTAGTTGGAGCCTACTCGAGGTGTTTAGGGGCTGATGAACCCCATGGGCATGGAGGGGTAATTGGATCCTTCTCGAGGTGTTTAGGGGCTAATGACCCCTTGTACCTCGAGTAGTGCTGCTTGATCCGATATTGTGGCTCTTGATAGGTACCAACTTTAAGGGCTTGTGAGGCATTATGTGTGATCGAAGTATCCTTCTCTCGATCGGGGAAAAGTGCCTAAATGTTGGAGTTCAAGGGTTGAGCTAAAATGCGGTCAACTATATTGTTGGGGACGCCATGTGAGCCGAGTGGGGCAGCCTTCCAGGCACCAACTCTAATATGGTGGAGATGAACATATGGCCTTGCTTCTGGGCCCAAAGAGGTCAGTGGATAGCGAGCCTCACATCTAGGGGTGGGATTGAGCTCGTGAGGGGGTTGTAGTGTGTGCGTAGAGTACAGATTGTCTATAAATAAGGGAGGGACCGAGTCATTTGTCCTATTCTTATTTCCTTTTGCTTTAGAGCTTTGCTATTTTCGAGAGGATTTTGTCGTTAATTGTTTGTCGGTAAAGTTGGACCAGTATAACCGGTCGACTCCGAAAGCCTCTTATACAAGGTACAACTTCTGTTTTCTTTTTTAGCTTATTTCTTTTATTAATAAATTGAACAGACTGGACCTAGTTCTTCCTTCATAAATAATGGAGATACCTTGACTAGCTCGGATACCCCTCCTTCCCCCCTTGAGCCACTATATGATGGGGTGATAATAAATGGTGTACCTGTGGTGTACATTTCCCATGTATGTCCTAACCTTCTGAGGATACTGGAGTTACTTAGATCATCTTCTCGACACCCAAGTCGTCTGTTTTTTTGGAGAGAGATAACGATGAGATTTCTCCCCACGTCAGCGCTAGTGGTGAGGACCGACCAACCAAGGGCAAAGGGATTGCTCATTTTATGTTTGGGGCCCTTTAGATAGTTCCATCGGGAGAAACTTCACGACCTCAAAATGTCGTATTGGGTACCCAACCCTTACATGTTGTATAGTTCAGAGCCTGGTGAGTCTGTTTGTACTCCTCCTACGGGTCTTATAGCATCTACAAGGCTTACCTCGAGCTTGGACTTCGATTCCGCATTGTAGGCGTGGATTTTTTCCTTTATGCCTACACGAGCTGTGAGCGCGTCTATTTTTTATTTCCTTTATGCCTACACGCGTTGTGAGCTCGTCTACGCGCGTTATGTCTATTTTTATTTTCCTTTATGCCTACACCCCATTGTTAAGGTGTTATTTATAAATATCACTATTACATAATCATCTATTTGCCTCGGATGCGAGATCCCCATTTGCGCCGGACATGGGTTCGACAGGCAAATTACGTAGAGATGATCTGTGTCGAAGGTGATGCGGTGCAAATCGTAACCCATTTGCGTTGGATCTGTAGTGTGGTCTGACGCACATGTCAACCACAACCCTAGTTTTTTACCCAAAAAAAGCATATTTGCGTCGGATATAGAGCCACATCCGACGCGAATTGATTTTTTTTAAAAGAAAAAACATCAATTTGCGTCGAACGTGCCTCTATATCCGACGCAAATTTGCGTTTTTAAACAAAAAAAAGTCGTTGATGATCCACGCACTAAAACAGATACAACAAACATACAACAACACAAAAACTGGGAAAAGAAGCGTAAAAGTGGCTCAAGGGGGGAAGGAGGGGTATCCGATTAAAAATAGGTCTATTACAATTTTCCTCGAGGATCCTTCCCTCGAAGCCTCTGAGTTTGGCCATGCGGAGGCCTTGAAGAAGATTCGTGTTCGAGAAGGTGGTTGCCGACCTTGCTTGGTCGGCCGTGGAGGGAGGTATTGCGGCCCTTTCCAAGGTGGAGGTGGCCAAACCTCGAGGGGAGTACGAGGTTGCTGCCTCGAAGGAGGATGACGGTGTCTCCGCTACCGGCGACCTTGAGGGTTGAGGAACCCTATACATCAACACCTATGATGGGACAACCATCCGGGGGGCCAAACTTCTAAGGTTTAGAACGTACTTAGAAGTGCCATTTTGCAAGGTTCAATTGTCTAGTTTGGTACTTCGCGAGTCTCTTACCAGGGTTAATGGGGTTCCCTCCAGTGTCTCCTACTAGGGTTAATGGGGTTCCCTCGAGTATCTCTTCTTCGCATTTTGATAGCCTTTAGATTTTCTTGTGTAAACTCGAAGCTCTTGATAGGTTTTACTTGTATTTCCTTTGATTAATAAAATGAACTTCCGCAACACCCAGTAGTTGACCTGTTGTAGGGGTCGATGGTTTACTCTACGATTGAAGAGTCTGATCATCTGGAGCTTGTAGGAGATGTCTTCAAGAAGGGCGTTTCCTCGAGTCGCAGGTAGTAGATTGAGGTTAATTCGCTTCTCTTCTTCATTCTTATCGTGGCCGTAGGAGGTGATCCTCAGTGAAGGGATCCCAACTTCAACCAGTAACACAACTTCACTCTCGTATACCAAGTTGAATGGTCTTTGACCAGTGGACTCTTTAATCGTTGCCCATATAGACCATAAAATACCAGGGAAGTCACTTATCCATTATCCTTTCGCCCCCTCGAGCATATTCTTTATCCTTCAGTACGACCTTGTTAGCTGCCTATGCCTGCCCATTGGTCTGTGGTCGACTGATGACAGAGAACCTGATTTTATTGTCAAATCGAGAACAGTACTCTCTCGTCGGACCGCTGTTAAACTATACGCCGTTGTATAATATGAGAGCTCGAGGGACTCCAAACCTCGTGATCAAGTTTCGCCAGATGAATTATTGTACTTGCTTGTCAATAATGGAGGCCAAGTGCTCAGCTTCAACACACTTGCTGAAGTAGTCAACGACCACTAATAAGAATCTGCACTGTCTAGAGGCTAGTGGGAAGGGTCCTAGCATATCCATCCCCCACATATCGAATGGTAGCACAACTTGAATAGTTGTTAGAGGGCTTGTAGCTTTGTCAGAAACGTCAGTGTCCATTTGGCACTCTTTGCACTTCTTTACTAAGCTCGATTCATCTTGCTTCAGGGTTAGCCAATAATACTTGCATCAAAGAGCTTTTATCGCGATGGTTCTTGCCCCTTAATGGCTACCACATGCCCCCTAGTGAGTTTCTCTTAACATGTAATTCCTTTCTTAGGGAGTCAAGCAACAGAGTAGGGTATGGGTAAAGTAATTCTTGTGTAGTTGATTGTCGTGGTACATGAACCATCGAGTTTGTTTCCTCATCTTTTCTGCTTCTAGCTCGCCTGGGGCGAGTGTGTATTCTTTCAGGAAGGCCACTATCTCATCCATCTAGGTGGGACTCCTGTCTAAGGTTGCAGCCCCCCTGTTGATGCCAGGTGCCTTAAGTATCTCTCATATTATGGGTCGAGGCGACAGGTCCTCAACGGAGCTAGCCAACCTCTACAATGCGTCTTCTTATTGGTTTTCTGATCGAGGGATGTGTGTGATGGTGAAGCTTGTTAAATATGGTATCTCGTCATTTATATTTCTGAGGTATGTCTTCATGCTATCTTCTTTAGCTTCTAACTCTCCTATTACTTGCCTTACGATGAGTTAGGAGTCCGAGCGAGCTTTGATATTTCAAGCCCCAACTATTTTGCACAATTGGATGCCAAGTAACAAGGCCTTGTAATCGATTTCATTATTCGATGCGGCAAAGTCAAATCTGACAGTATACTCGGTTCTATTACTCTAGGGATTGAAGATCAATATCCTAGCGCCGCACCCTGCTTTAACGATGATCTGTCAACAAACAACTCCTAAGAACCTTCTTCTGTGGGCTCGGGCCTCGAAGTGCATGCAACTATGAAGTTCGCTAGAGATTGAGCTTTAATAGCTTGACAGGGCTCAAATTCTATCCCATAGTCAGATAGTTGATTGGCCCAGTGTGACTCGGCTTATTTGATCTTTTCCTTTAATGACCTTCCGAAGTGGCTGACTTCTCAGCACTTTGATGGGGTAAGCTTGAAAATAGGGCTTGAGTTGTCATGTTGTCGTTACCAATAGAAAAATCATCTTCTCGATATGCGCATATTTTGCTTCCGCAGCTCGAAAGGCATGGCTTATAAAATATACTAGGTGTTGGTTCTTTTCTCTCTCATCGACGAGGACAACACGAAGGTGTTCTATGACCCCAATGGGTGTACCGACTGTCTACCAAATCCAACGAGTGGTTGGCTGATGGGTGTGAGGTCACTAGCTTGCTCAGCTTTTTTAGACAATTCATGATCATGATGTCGGCAGAGCTTCCACTATCAATCAACACTCGACATACCCTCAGATTTGCAATCTTCAGCTCGATGACTAGCGAGTCGTCGTGAGGGGTTTGTATGGGTCAATGGTTGTCCTTGAATGTCATAGTGGGGCATACTGCTGAAGCCGCCAATTCGTTGACCCGTGTTATAGGGTATAGAGAAGTTTCTTTCGAGAGTGGCCGGCTAGGCCACCCGGAGTGTATCCTTTAGCGTTGACATTGACAAGCTGTCTTGTCAATGTTCTTCCGGAGTTTCTTTCGAGGGTGTCTCGTCCGACATGTTCATCGGGAGTTGGTCATGGTCTTTTTGCTGTTACGGTCCCTACCGATGGCGCCAACCTGTTTCAGGTAAAAAAATTATAGAGGGGGGATCTGATCAAAGGTGTATGTTGCGAGTTTTGAGGGGATGTCAAGCGTATCATAAGACCTTTAAGATAAGAGTTAGATTACCCCGAGGGTGATTTCGGGATCACCCCTCCGGCGCTCAAGTTAGTATTGAAAATTGAAATCTAGTCTGAAGTGGTAGGTGGGCTATTCATCACCTCAATAAATTGGGAAAAATGTTCCCTATTTATTGGGCGTTGGAAATCGTGAAATTTGAGTGCCTGGCTGGATCTGAGCCCAGTTGGGCCGAACTCATCGGTGGCTCAGCCCTCTGAGTGTAGAGGGGGCAATGTTACTTTAAATGGTTATTTCACCAAATACCCCTAACAAATCAACAAATTCACAATATTTCCCTCAATGTTTCAACAATTCACCATATACCACTTACTTTTCATTTTTGTGCACCAAATGCCCTTTTTTAACTTTCGTTAACTCATGGTTAACTTTATTTACCATTTTGCCACAATTAACTCCTAACCCTAAAATCTAACTACTAACCCTTAACCCTAAGCCCAGCCCAGCCCTCTCTCCCTCCACCATCCCCCCACCCCCCACCCGTCCCTCTGCCGCAACCCCCCCACCCCACCGGAGCCCCAACCCTTCCACCTCCCTTCGTTGCAACTCCCACCCCCTCCCCCCCCCCTCCCTCTGCCGCAACCCCCCACCCCCTCCCCCTCCCTCTACCGCAACCCCTACCCCCTCCCCTCCCTCCCGCAATCCCGCAAAGATCACCATGCACTCCCCTCCATCTGCCGCAACCCCCACCCCACCCCTCCCCCTCCCTCTCCCACAACCCCCAACCCCTCCACCTCCCTCCCGCAGCCCCGCGAAGATCACCATGCACTCCCCTCTCTGTTTTGGTTGCAAAACCCCTCCCCATGCTAGCCCAAACCACAATCTCCACCTGGTAGCCGGTGTTCGAAGGAGAGGGGTGGGGGTTTGGCATTCGCGGGGAGGGGCGGGGAATTCGAAAGGTCGGGGCTAGAAAATTGACGGGGAAGGGGTGAGAGGTGGTCGGTGGTGAACAGACGCGCGAGGGGTGGGAAGGCCGACATGTGCAGTGTCGGTAGGGATGGGGGAGGCCCGCAAAAGCAGCGGCGGTGGGGGTGGGGGAGGCCGGCACGCGCAGCAACGGAGGGGTAGGGGTTGGGGTGGGGTGGAGGGGAGGGGGTGGGGGCTGCCAAGGAGTAGGGTTAAGGTAAGGGGGAGGGTTTAGGGGTAGGATTAGGGTTAGCTTAGGGTTAAGGTTAGGTTAAATTAGGATTAGGGCTTAATGATGGTAAAATCGTAAATAATTCTAACGGTGGGTTAACGGCAGTTAGGAAAAGGGTATCTGGTGCACAGTTTTCGAAACTCAAGGGTATACGGTGCATTTCCGAAATATTGAGGGTATATGGTGAATTTCTTGATTTGTCGGGGGTATTTGGTGAAAAAACCGTATTTTAAATATTTCAAAATGTTAATAAGAAAAGTGAACAATTAATTTTTTTTATAAAAAAAATTTCAAAACTTTTCTAAACCATTTCATAGGGAATATTTTAGTATATTTTTTCCACATATTTAGGGATATATATTATTTGTGTAACATTAGGATTATCCTTATCTAGTCAGGGGTCCTAGTATGATTAGGATTGACACTTATGTAACCTATATATATGATCACGTTTTGAACATTGACCTTTAAAAAAGGAAGAAATTAAAATTCCTGCTTTTTCATAATTTCTTGAGATGCTTATTCCTTAGGAAGAATTTAATTTTCTAAATCTTTCTAGAATAAGTACACCCTTCATTTCATTTTAGTTGTAATTTTTGGGAAATATAAAAAAAAAGAACATCATTTATTGTTATGTTTTCTATTTTTTATATTACTTTGACCAATAAGAATTGAGTTTAGTGACATAATAAGTGTTTTTGTTACTCAATAATGAAAAGTTGACAATTATTTTGAAACTTCCTGCAAAAAGAAAATTTTCCAATTAAAATGAGCAATCCGACTTGCGTGGACCCGGTTCACACTAAAAATAGTGTGGACCAGGCCTAGGCACGTGACCCGTTGTATCACTTTAACATACACTATATCATTTTAACATACACTATATCACTTTAATACACCCTATATCACGCTAACATAAATTATATCACTTTAACATACACTATATCATTCTAACATACACTATATCACTTTAACACACCCTATATCACTTTAACACACCCTATATCACTTTAACATACCCTATATCACTTTAACACACACTATATCACTTTAACACACACTATATCACTTTAACACACACTATATCACTTTAACATACACTATATCATTTTAATATACATTATATAATTTTAACATACACTATATCACTGTAACATACACTGTATCATTTTAATATACACTATATCATTTTAACATATACAATATCATTTTAACATACAATATATCATATCAATATACACTATCATAAACTCACGTGATATGGATCGGGTGCACACTAATTAGTGTGCACCGGGTTCATATTAGTTTTTTTATAAAATGGTATAGAGAGATTATGATGGAAAGTGTGGGGATGAAATTCCATTTATGCTTAAAGACCACCCCATCACACGTTCACAGCTTCACACCCGTTCTCTTTATCTGTTTTCCTGCTTTATTTTATGCCTACTTATATGCGTCCGCGCAATTGGAATCATGTCCTCTTAAAGCTTCCTGAGAACAGCCGTTGCTAGGTGGTACTTTGTTCTCCGCGACTCCACCCAAGCCAGATATATCATTACACGGCAATCTACTGCAGTAAGGTATTACTCCATCTCCAGCACATTTTTTCATGAATTACATTGACCATATCGCAAAATTGGTTTTTTTTCTTCTTCTAGATAATCAATAACACTTTTATATAAACTTTTTTTTTTTTTTCTTTACAACCAATTGACAGATTTCCTTCCACATGAAAATTGACGATTTATTTGACGAAATATGTCAAGTCATGCCAATCAGAAATAAAAACAATTACATAAGGTGATTATTTCGGAGGAAAAGAAAAAGATGTTTATAAGGTTGTTAACTGAAAAAAAATTTGACTTTATAAGCTGGTTAAATTTTAAAAACTCAATTATTAAGAAGTTTGGTATGAGACCACAAAGCTTTTAACTTATATTTCGGAACTCTTGATTACTAAAACTTCTATTGATTTTGTATAGATAATTCTATATAATTATTTTACTTATTACCTGTTTTTTTTATAATTTTTATTTCTTTTTTCTTAAGTAATTGTTATCGTTTAATTGACTTTTTCATGACGATGACCTTTTGAGCCATTCTTTGACGAGAAATTTTTTATTTGGCCCCCATTCGGAATCGTGGTAAGATGAATCTCTTCTAGGCTGTCTCGCATAGGGCAACTCACTCAAAGGTCCAGCAAGCCCTAAACACCTCCTCCTCTCCCTGCTAACAATATTGAAATTTTGTTTCCACCAAGATTTGAACTTTAATATCCCATATGAGAGATAGGGAGCCATACTATTAAACCCAAGGGTCTTTGGTATTCTTTGATGAGAATGTGTCACATAAGATATGGTGAGCCGCTAAAACTTGCCTAAAACCGAAAGAAAAGATTGGAAAATTTATATCCAATTCACCAATCCGACTTGCGTGGACCGGTTCACACTAAAAATAGTGTGGACCAGGTCCAGGCACGTGACCCGTTATATCACTTTAACATACACTATATCATTTTAACATACACTATATCATTATAACATACAATATATCACTTTAACATACACTATATCACTTTAACATACATTATATCATTGTAACATACACTATATCATTTTAACACACACTATATCACTTTAACACACACTATATCACTTTAACATACACTATATCACTTTAATATACACTATATCATTGTAACATACACTATATCACTTTAACATACACTATATCACTTTAACATACACTATATCATTTTAACATACACTATATCACTTTAACATACACTATATCATTTTAATATACACTATATCATTTTAATATACACTATATCATTTTAACATACACTATATCACTGTAACATACACTGTAACATACACTATATCATTTTGATATACACTATATCATTTTAATATACACTATATCATTTTAACATACACTATATCATATCAATATACACTATCATAAACTCACGTGATATGGATCGGGTGCACACTAATTAGTGTGGACCGGGTTCATATTAGTTTTTTTACCAATTCACACAACAATTGTTTATCATGAAACGAATCTTACAAGATTTGGCATGCTCTTTTGGGAGTTTAATTAGGCTACTTAATGATGATAACGTTATACTGTTTGGATGGTAGGCAAACATGGGTAGCGTGCAACAGTCATCAGTAAAGGCCGAGAAGCAAATGATCGAAAAAATCAACAATGAAAGCGAGCAAGAGTTTGGAAACGTAGGGAACGTCCGAATCCGGGATATAACAACATCCTATATATTGAACCAATCCCTGGGGCTGAATTTACAGCTTTTGAAGCATCATGTTTGGTTTGGGTCTGTCGTCGGCAGCTATCCACCAACCATCAAAAGAGGAGCAACTAATGGGATAACCAGCCGCAGCGACCCTCCAGGCGATGCTACTGGTTCCAAGATTGCCGTCGTTTACGCTGGCAGTAATGAGGATGATGGACCTAACAATTGTGCATGGCTCTTGGCGTGGTATGCACCTGCGGATGGCATCACCACAAAAAAGGTCTCACTGTAAACCCCGTCCCTCCTATCTTTTGCACTACTATATACTTCCGCCATTTTTTTTTATTGCAGCACTTTTTTTTTATCAATTTCAATGCAGAATTTGGGTAGGAAAGAGGGAGAGAGGAAAAAAAAAAAAAGAGGGCCTCATGTGGCTGGAGAGAGATAAAGAGAAAGGAAAGGTAAAAGTAGAATGTTTTGCAAACAATTAATTATTTTCCCTATAGGAAAGCGCTGCAAGTAAAAAAAAAAACGGAAGAAGTAGAATTAATGTGGATCGTGATAAATATGGAAAAGTATTGTAGCGTTGTCATGGGAGGATATATAGGGGTACAATGGGTAGTACCCATTGTATTGGGTACAATTGTACCCCCATTAATTTAAAAAACCACATATATATATATAGTTTACACATGCAGACTTTTGTTAAAACTTAAAACTAGTGTTTGTTTCAGTGGTAAGGGAGAGGAAATTCATAAAAGAGTGTGAGGTTGCATGATCGATCCCTGTACTCTAGCTTTCAGTCTTTCTTTCTTTTTCTTACTCTTTCTTTTTTTTTAAGTTCTTTAGCAATATTTTTTCTTCCTCTTACTCTTTCAGGCCCTCTTAAATCAAAGAAAATCACTTATATAGAAGTTAAATATGCAATTCTTGTTATACATACACCAATATGAATTATAGAAAGTTACTAATTTATATTAAAATTGTCAGGTTATTTTGCATTTTTTTTATCTCACTTCTATGTACTTATTAAGTCATCATTTTATCTTCTGATAATCCTTTTTCCATCTTATTCCATTAACATGAATATGTGACTTATATTAACAACAAATTTAAAAAAAATCCTTCTACAATAGTTTATCTTTCAAATTTTAACAATTTTTTTAGGGTTGACTAAATATCAAAATATTTATTAAATTTTGAAATTCAAATTCATTACCTTTATCCACTTCTTGTATCGGAGCATTTATATCATATGATATTTTTTTCTTATAAATTTGGCTCCAAAAAATAAAATATAGTCGAAGATTAGGAATGGAGAAATGATATATTTTATAAATCTAATTGCTCATCGTTGTAGGTAAGATGTTGTCACTTGTCAATTGCCATGCCTATGATTCAGATTTGTGTGTTCGCAAATGTTAAACTATAACATATGATTAGAAGTTTGGCGGTTAAGAGCACAATATTTTTTTTTTGACAACGAGAAATCGTACAAACTAGTAATCGCAAAAAGAAATTCTATTATTACAACAACATAATTTTGCTAAATCATGTGTTGAGGCAACATCCTACCTACTTACCTCTTTTACTCGACACGAATATAAAGTCCTAGCAATTGTTCAGATGTCAGTAAGAATATGATGGATAGAGAGCACAACTTTAAGACAAAGGGGGGAACACTTTTTTTTTCAGGGAAAAACCCAAATGAGGGCTATTCTATTAAATCACAGTAAGCAATGTTCACAACGCTATCCGGAACATCATCCTCCCAACTACGCCAACCAAGTTTTATAGGTTGAAAATAGGCTAAATAGTGAGCAATTTTGTTGTTGGAGCATTTTATAAAAGACCAAATAATAGAATAAAAGCGAGACAACACAGAAAAAATATCACCAATAATAAGGGAAAAATCACTTGAACCCACAGCAAAGCTTGAATTATCGAGAGAGAATCACTTTCCAGCACCAATTTGAGGCGTCGAGCTTGGTCCAAAAGGGGAAACACTTAATTACTTGAATAACATGTTAAATTTATTTTTGGACACCTTATAAGGACAATAGTAATCAATCATAATTTGTACCATAATTTCGTGGTAAATCATATTATATAAAAGGTTATTTTTTTATTTATTGCTCTTTACACATTTAGAGATCAAAAATTGAGCAATGATCTAAAAATTGAAGTAATTTAGGGGCTGTTTACTACTATGTTCAATTTGTTATATATTTGTATTAAGAACTTTGATACTTTCCAGTCATTTAATGACTTCTCATTTGCTTTTACATATCTCCAGCACCCAACTTTAACTATCTATATCTTTGATTAAGTATTATTCAAATTATATATTGATGAGAATATATATATGGTACACTCCAAGTTTACAAAATTTGACTTAGAAAAAGTGAAACGAGGAATAGGTCGTATTATACAGGTTTCATAATAAAAAAATAAAATTAATAATTATTGTTTTTTTTTTTTTTGCTTGGGTAAGGAAGATTGTATACCAAACAAAGAAACTCCTTTACAACCTAACCAAATGAACCTTAGCACATCACTATCAATATGTTTCTTTATCGAGATTTTTTGGCGTAATTTAATTATTTTGTAGGCTAAATATAGCAAGAAAACGATAACAAATATCAGCTTAAAGCCCACCATATTATTGATGGATATTAGCCTCGATTTGTTCACAGGTATATGTAGAAGCCGGGGACATAAGCAAGTACGCGGATGAAATCGAGTGGGATGAAATTGAATCAAAACTGGATGCTTCTTCCAACCAAAGTTATTATATGGATGATGATACTGGAAGCGAGGCATCTGCTGGAATTGAAGAGGGCTATAAAACAAAAATAAGTGCAGTGTTTGACGTAGCGAACAAAAAATAAGCAAGATGCAAACCACGAAGCCATATTACTAGCATGCATCCTTTTTTAAGTAGTATATGAATAAACAACATGGTTGAGAAGAGTAAAATACTTCTTGAACTAAGTTTCAAGCTCGTACCCTGATGTCAGAGTTGTGTACTAATGGTAATGTAAAACATATTTCGACATAGTAATAGATTACTTTTGGACATGCATGACTGTTTTATCACCTTCTTGTTAATTGTTCCATACTCTTCTAGGTGTAGAGCACCCAAAATATTTGTCATTTCATCCCCAAGCTTACGATCATATCCATAGACATAAATTGTTAAACATCAAGTCCGTTCATTTAGTTCATTTCTTTTTGGGTATGTACACTTGATGCGTCGTATTTTTATATAGTTTTTAAGTGCTTTTTTTAGGATGCATTTTAGGAAAATTTAGGTGCATTGTAGTTCATAATTACATACTATTACTTAGTTTGCGAAATATTATTCCATTCGTGTGCTTATTGTATTCTTTGATGTATTTCAATTATTGAGAACATAATTGGAGTATTATTGGACAAGATTGAGTACTTAGGAGCAATTAGAAGGAATGTACGTTGATAAGAATTGTTACATATATATTCAAGACAAATTGGAACTAAAACGAAGTTGGAATTTGAATAAGGAATTGTGAAAATTGAGTCATGTTCACTCTTTTACCCATAACTTATAACTCGATAATGATAATTGGATGACTCTAGAGGCACTGGAAAGTAGACTTGAAGAACTTTCCAACTATAGGTTGCATGGCCCAAGGTGAGATATATTCTGGGAGATACGGACTTTGCAAGTTGGCCCTATTTTGTTGAAGCTTCCTATACGTGCGCAGATTACTTAATTCCGGTCATTTAATGATTTTACTGACTTAACTTATCTTGTAACTTGGTTTTCTACTAGTATTAGGAGATAAAATTTTATATTAGAGGATTTCTAATTAGGTTAGGATATCTATTTATAGATTTCATTGAAGTTAAACGTTATTTTGTTATAAGGTTTTCTCTCTAGTTTTCCATATTAACCCTAGTTTATTTTCTTATATTTTCACGAAAAAGAGGTCCAGTATTGAGGAACGACCGAGGATTTAGTTTCATTTCGTAGTTGTGGTTTATAATTACTAAGTCATAATGGGATGTCAATCTCGCCTAAGCTATAATTGAAAAACTGGGATGTGGGTTATATTTTGATCAATTCATATTAGTGCTGATGCTTAATCTTAGTATTTTAATTATCATATCATCGAGTTTATCTTATTAATTTAGATATTAGTTTCATAGATTTCTCTTGATATTTGAATTGTGTAGCTATTTCATAGCCTAGACTCAACTAGTGTTTTATCTTGCACCTTCTGAGATCAACCCGTATGTTCTACGACACCGTGCAATAGCAGTATTAAAATAAAACCCTAACAACACTAAATAATTAGTCTTGTTCTCTCTTGGAGTTGCTATTGGATTACATCCGTAAAAGCGCAGCCCTACTAGTGAAGGGCTGCGCTTATTTAAAAAAGCGCAGCCCTACTAAGCAGAAGGGCTGCGCTTTTTAAAAAAAGCGCAGCCCTTCACTGTAGGGTGCGCTTTTTTAAATAAGCGCAGCCCTTCTGTTAGGTAAGAAGGGCTGCCTTTTAAAAAAGCGCAGCCCTACTAAGTGAAGGGCTGCGCTTTTTAAAAAGCCAGCCCTTCGCTTAGTAGTCTGCGCTTTTTTAAAAAAGCGCAGCCCTTCCTGAAAAAATTTGAAATTTCGGAATCGCGGGCTTTGAAATATTGAGCGGGATTCGTCAAATATTATCCCTCATTCTCTCTCTCTCTCACGTCCCTCATTTTCTTTCCTCCTTCTCTCTCATCCTCTCTTCTCTCTCATCCTCTCTCTCTCTCAAAAACTCCCATAAACATTTGCAACAAAACCTTGAAATGATTTGCACTAAACATGGCGACGGAGTCCGATTGCCTATTGTGATACCTTTTCGGAAGCGGAACGAGCCAACGAGTCAAACTCACCGCTATGTGTCGTTTAGGCTTTTTAAGCCATCCGAGTTCGTTTAAGCCTCCAAAATCCATTTTAAGTTTTTCCGAAATTTTTTTTTTCCCTTAAATTATGTATTTGGGTTTTGTTTTATGTATTTAAACATTATTAGGTTGTAGTTCTTGTATTTTCAGATCTATAATGTTCTTGTATACTTCTCTTGTTTATATATTTTGATTAATGTTCTATACTTTCTTGTTTATATATTTTGATTAATGTTCTTGTATTCTTCTCTTTGTTTTGATTAATGTTCTTGTATACTTCTCTTTGTTTTGATTAATGTTCTTGTATACTTCTCTTTGTTTATTTTGATTAATGTTATTCTTGTATACTTCTCTTTGTTTATTTTGATTAATGTTCTTGTATACTTCTCTTTGTTTATTTTGATTAATGTTCTTGTATACTTCTCTTTGTATATAATTTCTTGTATTTTCATCTTTGTTTTGATTAATGTTCTTGTATACTTATTGTATACTTCTCTTTGTATATTAGTTTTTGTTCTTTTTTTCATTTTCGTTTCATTCTTTTTATTGTTTTGGGTTTAGTATTTTCGTTTCGTTTCTTTCTCTTCTCTTCTGTTTAATTTCAGAAAATGTGAGATTATGAGTAAAAAAATGACAAAAAAAAATTTTTTTTTTTTTTTTTTTGGTAGGAGGGCTCGCTAGTTAGGAAAAAGCGCAGCCCTTCTAGCCCAGAAGGGCTGCGCTTTTTCTAATAGCCAGCCCTTCTGGGCTAGAAGGGCTGCGCTTTTTCCTAACTAGCGCAGCCCTTCTAGCTTAAGGGCTGCGCTTTTCTAGCGCAGCCCTACTTAAAAAGTGAAGGGCTGCTGTCAAAAAGCGCAGCCCTACATGCCTTTTTTAGCGCAGCCCTTCTTCATTTTTCCACTAGTGTTAGTTCGCCTGATCATGCGGGTTTCGTCCCGATAGACTGATGTCTTTTTTCTAAATTTCTTTCTTCCCATCTAGACCAAGTGGTATTTCCCAATAGGCAGCGCACGTTTTATGTTCCTTGCTTGATCAGGCGGGGTTGCCCGCCCTGCCAAGTGGAAGTCATGTTGATGTGTTTTCCCAAATCCACTTTATTTCCTCCTTTGTTGCTTTCCTATAAAGTGGAGTTTGTTTTATTAAGGATTTACTTATCCCCTACATTTGTTAATTAAAGGGGTACCTCTATGCTAAACTACCCATTTCTTCATTTTCTTAAAAACCATGCACAAACTCATTGTTACAGTAGAAAAAGAACGGATAAAGTATTTGTCATTATAATCTTATTTCTCGATTTTTTATTGTGATATATAAATTTTATATTTTTTAATATTAAACTAAATATCGTAGCTAAGTCTATTACTAAATAGTATCCCGATAATTGGTATGGCTAACATAGTTAATACAATTTTAACATGAAGAACACCTCAATGATACTTAAAGAAAGTAGAGCGTACTTATTTAATAGATGCATGATAGAAAAATTATAGAAAACATGATTGGCAGCCACAACTTCAACTTTTAATAAATGACACATAAACACTAATGCATACAAAATGAAAGATGGGAAAGTGAAAAACTAACCTTTACTAATAATCGAAAATATTGTTTAAGAGAAAAATATACCTCTTCATCCATCATGACCATATCAAGATTTATCATGAACTTTCTCTTTTTTTTTTTTTTTTTTGATCCGTGACCTCAAATAGTCTGAAATGCGAACCTTGATTTTCCAATTAGTTTAGCAGAATCGAGTTCATGGATAAAAGAATATGATCTGAGATATAGATATATGTGAAAAAAAATATGAATAATTATATATACAATAAATATTAGGAAAAATTAACAATAGAGGTCTGAACTTTGGGTGATAATTTTTAAAAGGTCTGAACTATTGATTAACCTGTGTAGGTCCCAACTTTAGGGGGTCTTAACTTTTAGCGGGCCTTAGTGACTTAAATTGGCTTAATAGGTCATCACTTGTAAAACTTGGGTCACATCAGAAGGGTTAATTGAGAGAGGGATGTAGGAACTAGGTGAAATTTAAAAAATATCATCAGTTTTAAATCGTCGAGGCCCGCTAAAAGTTAAGATCCCCTAAAGTTGGGACCTACACAGGTTAATCAATAGTTCAGACTTTTTAAAAGTTATCACCCAAAGTTCAGACCTCTATAGTCAATTTTTCCTAAATATTATATGTATAAAATAATTAGTGAATTGCATAATATCTTTGCAATGTCGTTGACAAACTTTCATTTGATTCATGTAATGCCACCAAGGTATGCTATATTTTCAAAATTATAAATATGTTTTCTTATCTTTATATAACTCAATTTTTAAAAGTATGATTTTCAAAGATATAATTAATATTTCCCCACATACAATATGCTATTTTATTGTTATTTTTACTTGTAATTAAAATAAAGAATAATAATATGTTATTTTTCATCCAAATAAATTAATTTTCATAAGGTGTAAAACTATATTGCATATGAAACTTATTTCAAAACATATTTCGACCACTCTCCAATGATAAAATAAATTTAATGTTGCGAATTTGTAATAAAAGTTATATTCAACACGAAACTCTTTTTCGCTTATCCAAAACTCCTTATATTGTATTTAAATTTATGTAGAACTCTATTTTTATAAGAAAATTAAAAAAACAATTGATGACATGGCAATCCTACATGGCGCACTCTATTCATAAGTTGTAGAACTATATCGTATATGGATCTTATTTCGAAGTATATTTCGAGGACTATCCAATAATACAAAAATTATAATATTTCGAATTACGTAGCAAAAGTTATACATAAATTACAAAGTATAATAATTTAAGTTGTTCATTTGGCACGAAAATCTAATTTTCGCTTATCCAAAGCTCGTTATATGTATTTAAATCTATTTTTGTAAAAAAGAAAAATAAAATTGATAATATGACAATCCTATGTGCGCCCTCTATGCTACCGAAAAGTTCCTCCTTTATTATAATATAATATATATAATATATATATATATATAGACACACACACACACACACACACACATACACACACACTAGTTTTAAAGCCTTCGAACCTTGATTTTCCAATTAGTTTTAGTATAATTAAGTTCATTAAGAAAAGAATAAGATCTGACATATACATATATGAAAAATAAACACATTAATAATTATTTATACAACAAATATTCTGGGAATAAAATAATTAGTCAATTGCAAAATACCTCTACAATGTCGTTGACAAACTTTTATTTGAGTCTTCATGCAATGTCATCCTGGTATGCTATAGGTTCAAAACTACTTCCTCCATTTAGAAATAGTTGCATCATTTCTATTTTGTGCACTGTTCACATCTTACACTTAGATTGTCTTTGGTGATTTATATTTTAGGAAAAACATAGTCATGTGGGATCTCGTTAGATTTGTCTCGATGTAAATTTTTTTAATATCAACTTTTTATAATTTTTACTTATTGTTAATTAAAGATATTAATGGTTGAAATCATACATCGGCATGCGTGAAAAGTAGTAACGATGCAACTATTTCTAAACGGAGGAAGTATATGTTTGTATTTTTTATCTTTATATAACTCAATTTTTAAAAGTATGATTTTGAAAAGCATAATTGTTATTGCTACATATAATATGCTATTTTCATAGTAGATTTTATATGTATTTAAAATAAATAAATATTAATATGTTATTGTTCCTTTAAACAAATATATTTTCATAAATTCTAAAATTATATTGTATATGAAACTTATTTCGAAACATATTTCAAACACTATGTATGGTAAAAAAAATATAATATTCACTAGTGGAAAAATAAGGAAGGTCTGCGCTAAAAAAGGCCCTTAGGGCTGCGCTTTTTGACAGCAGCCCTTCACTTCTTAAGTAGGGTTGCGCTTTTACCCAAAAAGCGCAGCCCTTCAAACGTAAAAGGGCTGCGCTTTTTAGATAAAAGCGCAGCCCTTCTAAGCTTGAAGGGCTGCGCTTTTTTGGTAAAAGCGCAGCCCTTCCTACAAAAAAAAAAAAATAACAAAAAAAAAAATTTTTGACATTTTTTTTTTATCAAACAGCATAACAAGACTAACCTATTCCACAATAAACCAAAAACACCATACTTGCCCTTCTGAAATTACATAAATTCATCAAAACAAAGTTCAACAAAAATGAACAAAAATGAAAAAAAAAATGAACAAAAATGAAACGAGAGCAATCCCGAACGAAAATCAAAACAAAGGTTTCCGGTTGACAATTTTCTGACGATATGACGAAACTGGAGATGGTGAAACAGATGATGATGTTGATGAAGACTTCTGAGGAGAGAGAATTGCTCTGATTTTCTTGTCTTTTCCGGAAATTAACGATGCTTTTTCATACTCGTCGGATTTCATCGTTACAAGAACGTCAAGATCTTGGCCTGGTAATTGACATCGAAGATTGACTGGATAAATTCTCGAGCTTCGACATTAATTCTGTAATTCGAACAAAAAACAGCTCAATTAGTGTATTCCAAAACCTACAAATCAATACACAAGAACAGCGCAAATAAAAAATGAAAAAAAATCAGGGAAACAAATGCAAATAAAACAAATGAAACCCTAATTAAAAATACAAAACCCAAAATAACAAAAACGAAAGCAATCAAAAGTTAAACTCTAAAATTACAAACAATAATAAGAAAATGGAACGAGAACAAAAATTAAAAAAATAAAAATAAACCCAACCCTAGATCCGGTTTATTCTTTTGCAGGCTTTACCGGTTTGCAAATTGACTGGATAACCGCATAAATGCTCGAAACGACCATGGAAGAAAATCTTAGATGACCATGGACGAAAAACTCTCTGCTCAGATCTTGATAAATCGGTTTACCAACCTTTGAAAAATAACCAATTCAACTCAGGAATATATGCGCAAGGTTTTGCTTGCCTTCAAGAGAAGAGGGAGGGTGAGAGAGAACCGAGAGAGAGAGAGAGAGAGAGAGAGAGAGGGTGAGAGAGGCGTGAGAGAGAGAGAGAGAGAGAGGAGAGAGAGAGAGGCGTCAGAGATAGAGAGGAGAGAGAGAGACGCTTAATTCTTTAAAAAAAAAAAAACCCATAGAAGGGCTGCGCTTTTTTAAAAAGCGCAACCCTAGTGTTATAGAAGGGCTGCGCTTTTTTAAAAAGCGCAGCCCTACTGTTATAGAAGGGTTGCGCTTTTTAAAAAAGCGCAGCCCTTTTGTAACAGTAGGGCTGCGCTTTTTAAAAAAGCGCAGCCCTTTTGTAACAGTAGGGCTGCGCTTATTTAAAAAGCGCAGCCCTTCACAAAACAGGACTGCGCTTTTCTATTAAAACGCAGCCCTACTTTAACGAAGGGCTGCGTTTTATTTAAAAGCGCAACCCTACTGTATAGAAGGGCTGCGTAATGAAGAAAGTGCAGCCCTTCCTTTTTTTTCCCCTAGTGATTGCAAATTATGTAGCAAAAACTATATTCAATTTACATAGTTGAATAATTTAGGTTGTTTATTCAAAATCAGAGTGTAATCTTCACTTATTAAAAAAAACCTTATTTGTATTTATATCTAGGTTTAACACTATTTATTTAAAAAAATAAAAATTAAAGAGAATGACATGTCATACTTATGTGAAGCTCTCTATAATATTCTAAGGTAGTTTTTGTAAAATCATACTCTAATTTTTTCATCATATCGCTATAGATTTTAATTTTTGTTCTAACAACAAAATTTTCTTAATAATTTTTGTTAGAATACTAAATTGTTTTGGTTCAGTTGAGTAACGCTAGTGTTTGGATCCTCTACAATTTGAAATGAACTCTACAAATGTAGAGTCGAACAATATCAACCATTGAATAAAAAATCAATAGCTCATATATTATCTTTCCAAAACCCACTCTATTTTTTCTCATGAAAATTCACCCCCTTATTTCCCCTTTTCACCAATACACACTCTTGAGTATAAAATCTATGGTTCATATACAACTCTATTACCTTGTAGAAGTTTATTAAAATTCTAGAGAATATGAACTCGTTTAACTGGGATTTTGAAAGACAATATGTTTAATCATGTAAGTTGAACCTATGACAAAATATTATACTCATATACAATACACCATAGTTATAACTATTAGGGTTTTTTGTGGGAAAGGACCAATTAAAATAGGGCTTTTGTGGTGAAACACCACTTAAAATTTATTTTGGAGGGATGGACCAATTAAAATCCTTCCGTTGACAACTTAACACCATATTACAATTTTCCGGCTAAATTGTCAACTTTTCGGCCACATTGACAACTTCCCGGCGTTGACTTATTTTTCCGTCCAAAACATCGATTTTTATGGTTTCTCTTCCTCCCCCACCCCTACGCCCTAACCACCAGAATCCTCCTCCCACTAGTAGAGCAAATGCTTATTGTTACGGTCATTAAGTGGCCTATTATGGCAGTTTTGGCCACGCAGCAATTAAGGGCGCAACAATAGGTAAATAATATATATTGCTGCGGTTTTTAACAGTAGCAATATTTGAACATATATTGTTGAGATTATTTCTAGCGTAAATCGCAGCAATATTATTATTTTATATCAGAAAAATCGAGTATATTGCTGCGATTTCTAGCCAAAACCGCGGCAATATGTACTGGTATAGCAGCAATATGTTCTGGTACAGGTATTTTTTTTTTTGCATTTGCCAATTAAATTTGAAATATTAAAACCACACAACTAACCCATTCACCATTACCAAATTCGTATACAAACTGAAGATGAAATGACATATGAATCTCATTAATATATAAAAATGATAAATCTAATTACATCAATATTACTCCCTCTGCTTTTTTTTTATTTGCTACATTTTCCAAAAAGGGTTGCTTTTTTTCATTTGCTACATTTCCTTATTAGGAGACTTGGCCCACCAAAAAGTAATAGTATTATATTTGTTTCTCCTCTTTTTCCACCAAAAAGTACGCTTTTTTCCCTTTTCCCACCCTATTTAATGCTAAAAGGGTCAAAAAGTACACTAAAAAAGAATGAAAATGACATCTCCTAAATTCTTGTGTAAACCCAGATGTAGCAAATAAAAAAAAGCGGAGGGAGTACAAAAGAATAAAATGTAAAATGTAAAATGAAAAAGCAACTTAAAAACGAATAAAACAAAGCAATAAACAAATCTAAAAAAACGGAAAAAAGCGATCTAAAACAAAAAATGAAAAAGCAATGATAAAAATTGAAAAAAAAACGAACAAAGGAACAAAAATCTAGGGACGAATTTATTTGCTTCGTCGGAGCCGAAAATGGAGGCCGAGAAGCTGCGTTGCTTCGCCATGGTGAGGACGAAAGAAAGGGAGAAGAAACCAACGCCGAGAAACAACGAAGATTGAACCTGCGTTACTTCGCCATCTTGAAACGACGACAAGAAAATCGAGATGAGCCAACGTCGACGAGCAGGTGAAGAACAAACTTCCGATTCTTTAAAGACGTCAGCGAGGACGAAAAAGAACGAGGCGAGCACATGAAGAACATCGGCGAGAAATGCGAGGATGAGAGAGACAATGTGAATTGGGAGGATGAGACAGGTGAGAGGCGTGTGAAGGTGAGAGAACAAAGTGAGGTGAGAACATGAGATAGATGAAAATGGCATGTGAGGGTGAGATGTCGGTGATGATGTCGGAAATTTTTTGTTCGGTAATGATGCTGACGAGGTGAGAGCTGAGAGGTGAGAGCTGAGAGGTGAGAGGATGAGAGGATGAGAGCATGAGAGGAGAGAGAAGAGAGAGAAGAGAGAGAGGGTGAGATGGGTAGAGGGTGAGAGAACCTTAAACGGCTGAGGAGAGTGTGTGAGATGGGTAGAGGGTGAGAGAACCTTAAACGGTTGATAGAAGGTGAGAGAACCTTACTGCAACTTGGTTGGCGTACGTGTTTTAATAAATTTTAAAGGCTATTGCTGCGGTTTTTTCAAAGAACCGCATTAATATATTGAATTAATATTATTTCAATATATCGCTGCGGTTCTTGCCAAAAACCGCAACAATATATCCTGGTTAAAGGGTCAACATTTATGAAAAATTATTCGTTGACACCATATTGCTGCGGTTTTTGGCAAAAAAGCAGCAATATGGTTATTTTATATTTTTTTTTCTTTTTACGTAATATATTGCTACATATGGGTAAAATCGCAGCAATAAGCAATTATTCTACTAGTTTCCCCCATCCCTACGCCCTCCCCACCGGAATCCTCCTCTCTTGCGCCCTACGATAGGTTAACCACGAGGGTAGGGACCCACGAGGAGAGAGAGAGCGAGGAAAACCAACACAAAAGGGGTTGGAGGATTTGGGATTGGGAGATGAAGAAGAAAGATGAAGCTAGGAAAAGGAGAAATAATGAGAGTGAGAGGATTTCGGGGTAGGGGACTGGGGGGGGGGGGTTCTGGTGGCTCGGGCGTAGGGGTGGGTAAGGAGGAGAAACAAAAAAATCGAGGTTTTGGAGGGAAAGAAATTGTCAACGTCGAAAAGTTGACAAGTTTGCCGAAAATCGTAATGTGGTGTTAAGTATTTTAATTGGTCCTTCCCCAATAAAAAAAAATTAAAGTGGTGTTTTCTCACAAAAACCCTATTTTAATTGGTACTTCCCCACAAAAATCCCTAACTATTATTATATTTGTTTAAAAGAAAATTAAATAATGTCTTACCCTTCATCTATTGATATATTTTTATGAGTTGTAAAACTATATTATAAATGGGTCTGATTTTGATGTATATTTCTATATTTTGATGTAAATTAGGTAGGAAAAATGATAGTCAATTTATGTAATATAATAATTTAGGTTGTTTATTCAAAACGAAATTCTGATTTCTCGTAATCCAAAACTCGTTTTATGTATTTAAATATATAGATGACTCTATTGTTGAAAATATTTAAAATAAAAATTAGTGACAGGACAATTCTACGTGGCGATATGTATTACATAAGTTGTAGAGCTATATTGTAAATGGATTTTATTTCAGAGAATATTTCGAGCACTATATAATGGAACAAAAATTATAATATTTGGAATTACGTAGCAAAAGTTATACACAATTTGCATAATATAATAATTTAGGTTGTTCATGCAAAATCAAACTATAATTTTAGCTTATCTAGAACTTCTTATATGTATTTAAATCTATGTAGAACTCTATTTTTAAAAATATTTAAAATATTAATGACATTACAATCCTATGCGGCGGTCTGTATTTCATAAGTTTTAGAGCTATATTGTAAATGGATTTTATTTCAGAGAATATTTCGAGCACTATTTAATGGAATAAAATTTATAATATTTTGAATTACGCAGCAAAAGTTATAGACAATTTACATAATATAATAATTTAGGTTGTTCATGCAAAATCAAACTATAATTCAGCTTATCTAGAACTCCTTATATGTATTAAATCTATGCAGAACTCTATTTTTGTAAGAGAGTTCTCGTTATCCAAAACTCCTTTTATGTATTTAAATATATGTAGGACTATATGTTTAAAATATTTAAAATAAAAATTATAGATATGACAATCCTTAGTGGCACTCTCTATTTCATAAAGTTGTAGAACTATATTGTAAATGGATTTTATTTCGGATCATATTTCGAGCATTATCCAATGGAACAAAAATGACAATATTTCAAATTACGTAGCAAAAGTTATGCACAATTTACATAATATAATAATTTAGGTTGTTCATGCAAAATCAGACTATAATTTTAGCTTATATAGAACTTCTTATGTGTTTTTAAATCTATTTAAAACTATATTTTAATGATATGACAGTCCTATGTGGCGCTCTCTATTTTAAAAGTTTTAGAACCATATTGTAAATGAATTTTATTTCAAAGCATATTTCGAGCACTATCCAATGGAACAAAAATTATAATATTTTGAATTACGTAGCAAAAATTATACACAATTTACATAATATGATAGTTTAGGTTGTTCATGCAAATCAAACTCTAATTTTAGCTTATTTAGAACTCCATATGTGTATGTATTTAAATTTTTGTAGAACTCTATTTTTGTAAAAGATTAAATAAAATTTGATGACATGACAATCCTACGTGGCGCGCTCTATGCTCTCGAAAATTTCCTCCTTTCTATATAATGTAAAATATCGAAGTGTAACAATTATAATAAAACGGAGGGAGTAATAATTAACGTGCATACCTAATTAGCGTTTTTAATAATTAAATTAAATACATAAGTAGTATTGTTAATATTAGAAGGAAGTGTATTGACAATGTAACGAATGAAGTAGAGGAAATAAATAGAAATCAATCCTTCTTGTGTGGACCCGGTTCATATTAAAACTATTGTGGACTAGGTCCAGGCACGTGTCTCACTACAAACTAGTCACTCCTACTTTTCAAAATCCGCGATTTTCTCTTTCTTAAATAAAATTCTCTCGCTTTAAAATTTGACAAAAACAGTTGTTCAGAACAAACATACACCATATTATATCAAAACATACTATATCATCTCAAAATACACTATCATGTCAACACTATAACGATCGATTATGAACATTTTATGTAATATACAATAAACTACACTATATGATTTCACAATACGCTATATCATGTCAAAAAACACATTATATCATGCAGCAATATCATGCCAAAAAACACAGCAAAACATTATCATGTCAAAATACACTATATCATGTCAATATACATTATATCATGCAAAACACTCGTGCCAAAAAACTCAACAAAATATTATCATGTCAAAATACACTATATCATTTTAAAATACACTATATCATTTTAAAATACACTATATCATTTCAAAATACACTATATCATTTCAAAATTAACTATATATCAGAAGAGAGAAGTTATTAGAAGAAAGAGAAGTTATCAGGAGAGAGAAAGAGTGGAAGACTGAACGCGACAAAAACGGAAAATTGTAATCATTACAACTCACGAGAAATGGATTGGGTGCATACTAACTTAGTGTGCACCGAGTTCATATTAGTTTTTTTAATAGAAATAGAGAACATTGAGTATGTTCAAATATTAAAAAATAGATGTCTATTTTTACAGTTTGGAAAAAAGTCGTTGATTTTTTTTAGTTTGTATTTTTGAAAATATATCAGTTGCAATGTTTACGACAGTTATATTTTATATTTAAACACGAATAATTGGCGAGCAAGCATGGGCACTTAAGCTGTCAGTGGATGCTTGTTGTAACTTTCTTTTTTTCAAAGCACTGTCAAGACGCGTCATTATGGCTTTGAATTGCAAATGATTCCCAATACAGTGGGCCCCACCTACGGGCTACGGCTGGTCGAGATCTCACCCGTCCCAACTGGCCAACTCTCATGCTTCATTTTCCTTTCAATCGACCCACAATCTTATCTTGGCTATTGTTAAGGATCCAGAATTAATATATTGTATCCACAATCTTTTATTTTGATCATCATTAAAAATGTTTGTTTGGGCTCTTTCCCCAGCTCTAGACCAATTGAAGGAGAATCAAGGCCCGGCAGGTCCTTATGCTTCCAAGGGCCCATCTGTGGGGGCTTCCCCCAGCTGTTAGTGCCTTCAACCTGGTCTACAGCTGGGAGTCCCAAGGCACTATAAATACCCAGCATCCTCATCAATGAGAAGGTATTGAATTCTTACCTAACAAACCAGAGCATCATCTCTCTCTAGACTATAAATCTCTAACTTGATCACTGACTTGAGCGTCGGACAGGCGATCCCGGAACCACCTTCGGGGCAGTCTAACTTTACCTTTTGCGGGATTCCAGCGTACGGACTATTGACTCAGGACTTTCAGATCTGACCCGATATTTCCTTGGCAAGACATTTAGCATCCTTAATTTCTAGACAGAAACAGTTTGGCGCCGTCTGTGGGGAAAGTACAAAAAGTTACTTCGCCACCACTTTGTGAGACAAACCTCACCAGCTACTCAGCTTCGACCATCAAATCTCGAACGCCAGTCAGAAATGGCACCAACCAAGAACACTCGCAGCAAGCAAACCTCTGGCCAAGTTCTTCGGCCCGAGAGAGGCCATTCACCTCCACATAACAGGGAGGCCGAGCAGGTCCCCTCCCCCGGTCGACAGTCCCCTACCGTCCAAACCTTGGACCCCCGCCAAGAGCACTCCCATGGGGAGCCCTCTCAACAGATACAAAACGTGGACCCTCAACCACTGCTCGCAGCGGACATCGCTCTAATTACGGCTCAGCTCCAAGAAACTTTGCAGAAGAGCATCATGGATATGATGGCTCCCTACAGCAAAGGCAGACCCAGCTGGTCCCCCAAAATCAACCTGAACCAAAGGAGTGCGCCCTAATGCGCTCCCAACGAGAGGGACATAACTCTCGCTCCAATCGGGATCAGCCTAACCGGCAACGATCCGATGCGAGGGAGCCGTGTCACCAGGATAGGGAGAGGTCGGCCCGACAGGGTCGACCCGTCAGCGAGAAGACACCCATATGTCAAAATCCCTGAGAGGAGGAGCGGGTCAGAAATCCGAAGATACTCGGCATTTTCTTAACCAGAAGCGCCTCAGCCAGGGCTACGACGCCCGAGAATTTCTCGACAAAAAGGCACATCGCCGAGAAGGGCAAGGCGACTCGGCCCATTCTCAGCCGTCTAAACTGACTGGGGGGCTAAAATTCCTGATCCCGTTCAGTCAGGAAATCCTAGGGACCCCAACCCCGGGAAAAATCAATAACCCATTAATTGAACCATTTGCGGGCCTAACCGACCCTGACAATCATATGGCCAGCTACAAGGCTCAGATGAGCGTTCAAACTAGCTGTGAGGCCACCTGGTGTCGTTTCTTTCCCACCACCCTCAAGGGCCTTGCCCTCAATTGGTTCCAAGAAGTCCCAGCTGGAGTCATCACGGACCTCGCCATATTGGAGCACATGTTCATCCACCAGTTCGTGGCTGGAAAGAGGAAAAGGAAGACCAGCTTCCACCTCATGGGGGTGAAACAGGACAAGAATGAACCGCTGGCGGACTACATCAAAAGGTTCAATGAAGAATCTCTCAAAATCACCGACCTGCAGGATGCGGTAGCTTTTGCCGCCCTCATGTCCGGGCTCCAACCGGGTCGGTTCAGGTGGTCTTTGGCTGAGAATGATGTAAAAACCTTCTCGAAAGCCATGACCAGAGCCTAGAGATTCATCCAGGCGACGGATATCTGTCGTCATTGGACGAAAGGGGCAAGAAAAGGAAAGACGAGGGGAACCAAAAGGACCATCCTAAATACCAGAGCATGGAAGGCCGAGGGGATTTGCTGACCGACAACGGCAATTATCCTCGGTTCAACAAGAATTAGAAGGAAATTTACTTCGACATCAGGGACAAAGCTTGGCTTCCTAAGCCAGCACCCATTCGGACATCGTCCTCCCGGAGGGACAAGAATCTATGGTGCGATTACCACAAAGAATGTGGACACACCACCAAGGACTGCAGGGAGCTCAAAAAATCCCTGGATGGGTTGGCTGACCAAGGTAAGCTCAACCGCTACCTAAAGCGCACAAGTGAGGATAAGGGGAATCAAAAGGTGGGTCAGTCGAACAGCGGGGACACCGAGGGGTTCATCGGTGTCATCGCTGGAGGATTCGCGTCAGGTGGCCTAACCGGTCGAGCACGCAAAGCCCACCTCCAAAACCTCAAGCATCAGGTGCTTGACGTCCAGCTTTCCCGGACCAATTGTCCGGTCATGACCTTTGGTGAACCTAGTCGGACGTTGCATACTCCGCACGACGATCCCCTGGTCATCGAACTCAAGGTGGCAAACACAAGGGTAAAGAGAGTGCTGGTGGATAGCGGGTCGTCCGCTGATATCATTACCCTTAAGTGCCTCAAGAAGCTGAAGTACAGCGAGCAGGACGTCACTCCCCTGAACCAGCCGCTCATAGGCTTCGGGGGCAACTCCATCCACCCGGTCGGTTCAATAAAACTACCTACTCGAATGGGTGAAAAAGGTAGGGGGAGAAACCTACCAACCGACTTCTTGGTGGTAGACATCCCTCTGCCATACAACATAACAATGGGGAGACCCACACTGAACAAGGCTAAGGCCGCCATATCAACCTATCAGCGCCTCATGCAGTTCGAAATTGACGACTGAAAGGTAGGGAAGATACAAGGCGACCACCAAACAACAAGAGAGTGTTATGTGAATAGCCTCAAGAATAACAACGTCCAAAAGGACGCGAATAACGACGTCCAAAAGGACTCGAATAAACGAAAACGTGAAGAGGGTCAGCCCTCGACCGGCCTCGGGTATATATGGCAGACAACCCCAAACAGTACGAACGACCTCGACCAGCTGAGGACGACGAATAGGTCGCTATCGGACAAGACCCCAGTCGGACCGTGAGAGTAGGCAAAGCCAAGGATCCTCAAACGAGGCAAGATATCATCCAAGTGCTCACAGAGTATCAGGACGTCTTCCCTTATGAGGCCACGGAAATGCCTGGCCTTGACCCGAAAATCATGTGCCTTGATCTTAATATCAAAGAGGGGTTCAGACCGATCAAGCAAAAATTGAGGTACCAAGGCCCCGAAAGAAATGCAGCGGCGGTCGCAGAGGTCAAGTAGCAGCTGGAAGCGGGGTTCATTCAAGAGTGTCAGTACTCATAATGGTTGGCCAATGTAGTTTTGGTCAACAAACCGAGCGGGGCATGGTGGATGTGTGTAGACTTCACAGACCTAAAAAAAGCCTGCTCGAAAGACAATCATCCTCTGCCAAAATTTGATAGGCTGGTCGATTCTACGGCGGGACACACCCTTCTCAGCTTCATGGATGCGAACGCCGGCTACACCAAATTCCCATGGCCGAGAAGGATAGGGTGCATACGGCCTTCATCACGCCTCAGGGGGTCTACTGCTATAAGATGATGCCATTCGGCCTCAAAAATGCTGGAGCTACATATCAGCGAACAGTCAACAAAATCTTCAACGACCAACTGGGTCGGAACATCGAGGTATATGTTGATGATATGATAGTCAAAAGCAAGGCTCAGTCTGATCATCCGGCCGACTTGAGGGAAACGCTGGGCACACTGAGAAAGTACCGAATGATGCTAAATCCCAAAAAATGCGTCTTCGGAGTCAAAGGAGGAAAGTGCCTCGTATTCCTAGTGGATGAAAGAGGAATCGGGGCCAATCCGGACAAGATTAAGGCGGTCCTAGAGATGAAGTCCCCCTGGAACGTAAGAGAGGTGCAACGCCTGACCGGCTGCCTAGCTGCACTCGGACGTTTTCTCTCTAGGTCAGCCGATAAAAGCTCGTCATTCTTCAAAGCTTTAAAGCGAAAGGAGTTCCCTTGGGACGACGAGGCCGAACAGGCCTTTACCTCCCTCAAAAATCACTTGGCAACCTTGCCTAAACTCATCTCCCCCTTGCCGGAGGAGCCCTTATTCATATACTTAGCTATCTCGGACTACGCTCTTAGCGCAGTCCTTGTGGCCGAGCGAGAAGGAAAGCAACACCCCGTCTACTTCATCAGCCACGCCTATAGGGAGGCTGAAGCTAAGTACAGTGATGTCGAGAAGATGGTCTTCGCCTTAGTGATGGCGAGTCGGAAGTTCAAGCCTTACTTTCAAGCGCACCCCATCAAAGTCCTAACCGGGCAACCGCTTCGAAAGATCATTGAGAGCATAAATCATTCGAGCCGAATGACTGATTGGGCAGATCAGTTAGCCGACTTCGTGCTAGAGTTCGAGCCACGAAGAGCAATCAAGGCCCAGGCCCTTGCCGATTTCATCACCCCGGTCGGTTCACAAGAAGAATGGGAACTGCAGGTCGATGGGTCCTCCACAAAAAATGGTTGTGGGACAGGACTATTCATCAAACCCCCGGTCGTGGATAAAATTGAATACGTTGTTAAGTTCGAGTTCCTTGGATCCAACAACGAAGCCGAATATGAAGCCCTTATCCTAGGGCTACAACTTTGCAGCCTGGCCGGAGCAACATCGATTGTAGCGAAATCCGACTCACTGCTCATCGTGGGTCAGGTGTCAGGACAATATGAGGCCAAAGCTCGAGCTGTTATCGGAAAGCTGTCCGGATTTCGGATATACCCGTATCCCGGCCCCAAACAGGTAGAAGTTTTTTTTAAAAAACCAAAATCTCTCTCTTCTGCCCTCCCCCAACCAATGAAATCACTCCCAACCCTAGCCTTTCCCTCCACCCCTGTCCACCGCAAACCCACAATCCTGGCCCCTCCCCTACCCCTGCCCACCAAAGACCTCCGACATCTTCCACCCACATCAATCAAAAGTATTCTCGGGGTTCACCCTTGCGTGCCGCGTCACAATTTACCCCAGCAATCTTCCTCCAATCTTCGTGTACGCCACCACTGACAGCATCTTGCGCTGCCCCTCTACAATCGTCACTATCATCGGCTTCCCTCCTTCCATTGCAGCAACCGTTGAATTCGTTGTTTCGAGGTCGATTCAAACAACCTTCTTGTTAACCACTCTTACCAGATCGATGCCGGAGCTCTTGCAGAGTCGGAAGAAGGCGAATTCAGGGGTGCTAAAAGAGGTATTGAGTTTGGCCTAGAAGAGGAGGGTTTTGAAGTTGAAGATGTGCAAGGGGTGCCTCCAAGAACGTGGATTTGAGATGTCGAAGACGCGATTTTGTGAAGAAATTAAAATCAGGTGATAAAATATGCAACAAGGTGAGATAAGTTCCGGTGAAGAGAACACATGTTTAGTGCGCTTCTTGCAAGTTGTTCTTGAGCCTATAACGCATCAAGAGTTTGTTGTGTCACTAATTTCATATTGCTTTCAGCCCCTCTCTTGGGCCTAATGTAAGGAGCTATACTTTCTAGCCTAAGAATTTTTCATTAAGATCAGAGCTAAAGTAATTAAAAGGAACTAATGGAGGCTGCATGACTTTTATTATTTATGATAAACTATTACGAAGGAAAAAAATATATTATGTTATACAACCACCTAATAATTTTGTTCTACGATAGTAAGATAAAGTTATATGGCACGATCTAGATCACATCAAAACAACAAGAAGGTTTTAAAAATGACTACCATCAGGATCAGAAAAAAAAAAGTGCAGAAGATGATAGGGGAGGAAAAAGCTTTGCCAAATCTAGGAGCTACTTTAATGCTTTTATTCGAGTGTAAGCTAGTACGACGGTCCATATGTTCAACAACCTAACCGTTCGAATGATTGATTTTTCCCATTAATTTGTTTGGGGTTTGGAATCCTCACATTGGTAGTGCATATCTTGTGGCTAGTTGGTTTTAGTCATTGAATAGGGGAATTGATAATGGCTCTCAAGGCACGGTATTATACACGTCAATAGTTTAGATAAAGCTCCTTGTGGATGATTGTTTGCTTATGTTGCACCAACCAATTCTAACGTAACCACTCTAAATAGGGCATATGTTGAATGTAGTACTTTGCTAAATACACAACAATCAATTGGTTTAATTTCAGAGCTAGGCTCGATGTAGCATCCTTCTACAATTTCAATGTTGAACCAGTTACGAGGACATTATTGTTAGTGCCATTACAGTGGAATCAACAACTCTACCATTGTGGATGCATGTTATTAGCTAATTCATTCGTAGCTATGTGCTAAAAAATTGGCTATTTGTCGCATGTACCATACGAATCATCTTATTCCTAACATGCATGCATGACTATATCTTAGTACTTTAACAATAATAAACCTCTTGTCTATTTTGCCATGTCTACCTTTTGAAATTAAATTTAGGTAAGACGGGCAGAGATGAACGATTTTGTATGGAAAGAAGTGAAAATAAAAGGTCATGATTTAGATAAGGGGATATATATGAACAATGGAGATGAAAATACGGGGCAAAAAGAAGATAAAAGAGAGATGTAATAGGGACAAAAGTTGGCACAAGCAAATCAAGGGTAAAAAGTAGTCCTTCCACTGTGATGATATAAGTTTTCAAGTGGTAGAAATAATGTAGTTATTAGGGTTATTTTTATTCATATCTCAAAAAACATTCATAGGGCACGCATGCATTATACAAAAGAGATACATGAAAGCGTACATGCATGTTAACCATGCGCAACTTGTATCCAAGTTCATAGCATATAACTAGAAATGAATTTCCTAATAACTTTGAAAGCTACACTAACAACGACTAATCCTTCGATTCCATCGCTTTGCGACTATTCGTGGTCTTCGCAACTGGTTGTAGGTAGAAAATTCGAGAAGGGTGCTACATCGAGCTTAGCTTTGATGTTAGACCAATTGATTGTAGCGTATTTAGCGATTTGCTAGAATTCAACATATACCCTATTTGAAGTGGTTGAGTTGGGATTAGTAAGTGCAACATAAAACCAATAGGTATTCATAAGAAGCTTCTTCCATATTGTCGCTGGTGTAAATCGGTCTTGAGAGAAATCGTGATCAAAGGACATGCGGTAACAATGAGAAGATTCCCAACCCAAGCCAAGTTTTGGGAAAAATCAATCATTCCAACGATGAGGTTGTTGTACATTTTGCCCACCATGCCGGCTTGCGCTCGAATAAGAGCACTAAATGTTGCTCCTTGATTACACTTGAAATTTAGTTTTTTAGGTGAAAAGAACGTAAGCATTATGCTATATAAGAATTATGCACTCATCTGAAGTATTCTTGGAACATTAGAGATTAAAACTTGTCATGATTATTTTAATTACGTATGTTCCTAATAATGCGCAACCCATGATATTGGTAAATTATACTTGAGTCTAAAACTTCTTAGTGAATTATATTCCGTGGTTAATACATCACAGAGCGTGTTACTAAATATAATCAAAGGTACATATCCAAATAAAAATAAAAATGTATAAATTGGTACCCCTTAATAATAAAAAAAGAAAAAGAGATGAAAAAGAGAAATCGAGATCATAATTCGTAGCTGCAATAAAGCATTGGTTAAATCACTTTATCCTTGTGAAAAATGCCCCAAAATGTCACATTATAACTAAGGGAATTCAATTTCAACTATTCTATCTAAGATTTCACAACACAAAGCTGAAATCTTTCTTAAAGGGAGGATATGGAGTACAAACAAAAAGATGCCCGTCCCGATCAAAGTTTTAGGAAAAATTCAATCATTCTAGCGATGGTGTTGTTGTATACTTGGACCATCATCCTATCGCAAAGTTGTTGCTAAACCTGAAAAAGCTCTTTGCCACCTATACCATCTTCCGCGCAACATTATTAATCATTCTTAGAAAATTGTTGTTGTGATGAATCCATCTTGATCATTCCCACAAACCTTATTTCACCATCTCATCAACAAAAATATTACTTAGTTTTATAAAATAAGTCCTTTACTTTTTTTTGCAATGTGTTACTTGCTTCTTTGGAAACAATCTTTCTGTTAATGTATTAGGTTCACCAATCGAAAGTCATAGTAAAACACTAGAAATATCAAATTCGGAGCTAACCGCATCGAAAAAATAGGTATTAAAGTAGTTCAGTCAGATAAAATTGACTGGTCAACGGTTTTGTTACAACTATGATTTTGTTTATATGCGAATCATAGAAGAATCGCATTTTTTTGTTCTTTTTTTATTACTCATGACTTTATTTTTATAAAATCTAGATTACTGTGTTCCTACTAGGTGTTGTTTCATTTATACAAATACCGTAAAACTATGTAAGTAGCTTAGTGTTGTTATCATACTTCTATTCATAATTAAATTTCTCTTGTTATATCTTTGTTAAAGTAGTAGTTTATTGTTTTTTGTTAAATAATTTTGTATTAATGTTAAATTATATATTCACTTATACGAACAAAAGGTTAAAGAAATTATAAATAAATTAAGTAAAACAAAATATTAAAACTTGAGTAGATTAATGGGTACCTAGAAAATCTTACAAATAATCGGTTATCCGCTTTAACAATAACTTGTTTAAATGATTAGGCTACAATTCAGAAAAATGGCGAATTGGAAGGTTCTCAGAGTTCACACCATCTCCATTGATAAGCATCTGAAAGGTTGATTCGATTCCGCCACCATTCCTCCATTGATAAGCATCAGGTATGTGCTCTTCCATTTTCTCTCCCCTTACCTCTTTCTCCACTCTTCCCATTTGTTTGTTTGTCTCTTATCTACCTCCCTCACAAATACAAATTGTTTCCTAAGATATGAATTTCAGAGATTATAAATTGCTTCAAAAATCTTATAGGAACTTGTAATAGCTTTTGCTTTTTTCGAGTATAGATTGTCCTCTTAGTCGTATTAGTTGATGACGTGATGTTGCCCTCTGTGGAAGATTGCATGGAGAGCAAACATGCAATGCCACTAGATTACATCTTATTATAACAGTCATGATACTATCTTATTAGTTTAATTCAAGCTCTTGTATCCTGATTTAAACGATATATTGGTGTTGCAATTTTGTTCCTTATTATCCAGTACACCCAAGGGTCCCGGGGGAATCTGGGTTTTGTTGCAATGGAATATGGAATTCATAGTTGGATATGGGATGGAGTTTGCTACTATCAACACGTATTTGGCGGAATAACGGTCACAACAGCTCTACTCGGTCTGTCGACTAGCTACTTTGGTGGAATTGGAGTTCACTATTTGCCTTATTTGGGCCCTTGTTTTGGTATTTTGAATAAGCAAGCACATGAAAAGAAGCGTGTTAGGGTATACATGGAAGGATGTTTCGATTTGATGCATTACGACCATGCTAATGCACTGAGGCAGGCTAAGGCCCTCGGAGATGAATTAGTAGTTGGAGTTGTTAGCGATGAAGAAATTTTGGCTAACAAAGGTCCGCCTGTGTTGTCAATGGAAGAGAGGTAATCATAAAAACTTTTTTCATTTTTAGTTCTATTTTGTTAATTACTAATGATCGATATTAATTTGTTATAGCTGTGAGTATTGTTTCTATATTGAAAGTAACAAAAAGTTTGGAAGAAATTCTCAATAAACTACGTGGTCTAACAAACTTATGAAAAAGTATATGATCTAACGAAGTAACGATTGAATAATTATCATATTTTCATGGACCATTTAGACCTAGATTGTAGCTCTCAATAAGTTTCAAGGGTCCTGTAATTTTGTTCGTTACGCACTAGTTTTGCTGGTGAAGTAAGGGGATTGTTGGTATTTTTGTTTTTCAGTGGCTTCCAATACTGGTTCATCTTCCTTCACTAGTAGAATAAATGCTATTTGCTGCGGTCAAAAAGTGGCATATTGCGGTGGTTTTGACCGCGCAACAATTAAGGGGGCAGCAATAGGTAAATAATATATTGCTGCGGTTTTTAACCGCAGCAATATTGCAACATATTGCTGCGGTTTTGACTTAAAAACCGCAGCAATATTATTATTTTATATCAGAAAAAAATCAGTATATTGCTGCGGTTTTTAAGCCAGAACCGCAACAATATGTCCAGTACAGGAAATTTTTTTTTTTTTTTTTTTTTGCATTTGTCAATTAAATTTGAAATATTAGAACCAAACAACCAACCCATTCACCATCCACTCAATTCGCAAACAAACTAAAAATAAAATGACATGAATCTCATTAATATATAAAAATAAAAAATCTAATTACATTAATATTACAAAAGAATAATATGTAAAATGAAAAAGCAACTGAAAAACAATCTAAAAAATAAACTAACAGATCTAAAAAAAAAATGATCTTAAATGAAAAAATAAACTGACAGATCTAAAAAAAACGAAAAATGAAAAAGAAAAAAAAAACCTCTACCAAGAGGCGGATAAACAATCTTAAAAACAATAAACTAACAGATCTAAAAAAAAACGATCTTAAATGAAAAAATAAACTGACAGATCTAAAAAAAACGAAAAATGAAAAAGCAAAAAAAAAAATCTACAAGGAGGCGCGGATGAGATGACGACGAGAAATGAGCGAGTCCGTTGCGTTGCTGCGAATTTCGCTTGCTTCGCCATCTTGAAACGACGACGAGATGACGAGATGACGAGATGAGCGAGACGACGAGGCGACGTTGCTGCGCTATCGCCACTGAGACGACGAGACGTTGCGACAATGCTTTGTTGTTCGGTGGTGGAATCTCGAGTTCCCTCTCTAAACCCTAGAAATAGACTACTCACTCATGATGATATTGAAAGCAATAACCATAATCAAAGTAAAAGAATTCATAAAATTAAACTAAGTAGAGAAGAATACCAAATGATTGAAGAACGATGAAAAAGGAAATCGACGATCTATATAATCTTCAATGTAAAAGTTCAACAAAACTAGAGAGAATAAACTAAGTGTTTTGCTCTAATAACGTAGAAAATAAAGTAGGTTCAACGAAAATACTAAAAACCTATTTATACTAAATACAAAACCGGCTAAAAAAACCCGAAAAATCGCGTCCTGAGAGTCCGCCCGGTCGGGCGACGGTGATCACAAACTTACGACGAAGGAAAAATTCCGCCGGGTCGGGCGCGCAAGCGTTTTTCCTCGTCTGGTCGCCCGGTTGACCGGGCGAAATAAAAGATGAAAAATCCTAAGTGTTGTAGTTCGCCCGGTCGACCGGGCGAGGCTGCCCGGTCGGGCGCGTAAGCAGTTCTAGCTTCCATTTCTGCAGCAGCTAAGTCCGAAGATTCGCCCGGTCGGGCCACACCGCCCGGTCGACCGGGCGGAATCTTTTCCTTAGCTTTTTCTTCGTGGAATCCAACCGAAATGCTTGCGTGGTTTTCCAGATGCTCCTTGGACCATGTGTGAGTGCTAGACTTCCGTGTCGCGACTCAGATAAATGCACAAAGTGCCTAATCTGCATCAAAACCTGCAAAATACGACAAGAGCTCCAAACACATCAAATCCACAAGAAAAGAGCTCAAAAGAGCCCAAATCGACTATCAAAACTAAGGGGATTAGAGCAAATAATCGATGAATAATGAACACATCAATGGGCCACCGAGACGCGATGCCGACGAGGTGAGAGGTGAGAGGTGAGGTGAGAGAAAATGGCTGAGGTAGGCTGAGAGGAGAGAGAAACGGGTGAGAGGAGAGATCATTTGAGGAGAGAGAGGATGAGAGGATGAGACGCGCGGATGAGAGAGGCGCGGATGAGATAAGTGTGAAAAAAAAAACCTACTTAACATACACGCGTAACACGCCGGCCATGTCTTATATATATATTTTTTAATAATTTTTAATGATATTGCTGCGGTTTTTATAAAGAACCGCAATAATATATTAAAATATTATCTTTAAACATCATTTTATAATATTGTTGCGGTTTCCCGCCCAAAACCGCAACAATATTAGTCTCTCCAGGCCCCACATTTTTTTCAAAATGTATCCGTTGAACAATATTGGTGCGGTTTTGGGCGGGAACCGCAGCAATATTGTTATTTTCTATTTTTTCTTTTTTTTTTTGCGTGTAATATTGCTGCGTATAGGTAAAACCGCAGCAATATCACCGCAGCAAATAGGATTTATTCTACTAGTGCTTTAAGCTTTTAGTCCTTGTCTAAAAGCAGATGATGTTAGACAAGTTCTTTGGTGCAATTATTCTCTCGGAAATTATTGTATCAGTTGTTATACTCCCTCCACCCTGTATTAAGTTCCCATTTTCCAAATTAAGAAGTTCTGAATGATCTTCACAATTCCATTTTTACGTAAAACTTGCATATTCTTGCTCCAAGTTATCTATCTTTTTACTGTCTTTATAGCTTTTCGTTTTCTTTTATTTGTTCTTTTAACAACTTTTTTTTAATCTCTGTATCGAAAGTGTATCGTGTTACAACTTAAATCAAATTGTTTTGACTTAAACTTTCTCTTGTATTTGGTAAGTTATAGATGTGTACTCGTTGTCTATTGCTGCTACTATAACTCTTGATTGAGTCAATTTTCATGCTAGCACTGGTTGGTGGTTCAAAGTGGGTCGATGAAGTCATTCATAATGCCCCTTATGCAATCACAGAGCAGTTTATGACTACATCATACACGGTCATGATCCTTGCGTACTTCCAGATAGCTCCGACGCTTATGCACTGGCAAAGAAAGCAGGCTGCTACAAGCAAATCAAAGGCACAGAAGGAGTTTCAAGCATAGACATTGCAGGTATAATTTCTTTGGTTTCCCTCTAAATCGAAAGTAGAAATGCAATTATTGGCTGCAAAGAGAATCTATCTGCTGGTACAGATTACCGCCTAAAGGGTCTGGATCATCTTGTTTCTGGATGACATCTAGAATTGATCGTACATAGTTGGAGTATCAGGAACTCATGTGTTTCTCTTGCCTTATTTTTGATGCACTTTGAACTATTCACCATGAGGAATAAGGCAAAGTTGTCATAATGAAACTGATTTGCTCATTGTGAGAAAAAGGACAAGTATAGTTTGAATATCTATGTTTAATTGCTGTAATTAACTCATAAAAATTCTCATTTGTTTGCAGTAAGGATAGTAATGACTGTGGTGATAAAAGGAATCACAAAGATAATGATGATCCAACTTCGCAATTCTTGCGTCGTAGAGCAAGTCACTAAGAATAAGCAGCCTAGAGCTGGTCATTTATCTCATTTTCTGCCCACCTCCAGACGCATTGTACAGTTTTCAAATGTCAAGGTATTGAACAAAGCATCTCCAATGTAGTTTCATTACATGTTTATCAAAATCATAGAAATAAATTAAAAGAACACCAACTAACTCTCCAAATCAATGTTGTGATGATGGTGGTGCTTGGGATGAACGAACATTTTGACTTTCAGGCTGATCACCACCATTCTTCGGTGGCCTTCCTCTCTTTGCATGCGGTTTTGGGGGGGGGGCTTTTGGATTTTTGCATGTTGATTTATTATGCCCATAGTTCCCACAATTCCCACATTTGTTTGGTTTTCTTTTTCTCAAAACCAGAGGTTCTTTTGGAGCCTCCTCTTAACCTTTCTCCTTAATCCTTTTCTTTTTTGATGGTCTTCCCGACATCTTCTTAAACCCATGGGGTTAGGTTGTGGTTCCAGAGTTCTATCCCATTGTTTTATACCAGACATTGGTTGAAACACAGGAGAATATGCTAATAAGTAAGCCTCTCTACTATATATTCTTCTGGGGTTGCCTCTATATTTCATAATACATTTAAAGGCATGACAACAAGGGATACCAGCGGCAGCCACGAGTTCTTTGTTTGAGGTCAACCACAAATCTGTCATTATTATGATCAACCTCAAACAAATCAACATCAGATATAGTTTCGAAGCAATGTTTTGCTATATTAGATGCAACCTCTATTTGCTTCATATCACATACTGGCGTATCCATTCCATCATGGTCAAAATAGGTTTGTCTCTAGCTTCCCTTAAAACATTGTTGAATGATCCACAACAATTATTAAGGAGCATGACAAATTTAGACTTTGCATTAAATGCATGTCTGCTCCAATGTTTTGGTGGAATTTTGTCCAAATATTTGAAGGCATCTAATGACAAAAGCTTGATTGATTCCATTCCCTCTTCAAATTGAGCCTTGCATTTAAAACAACAAAGTAAGAAATAGTCAATTATATAGTTGTTAAAAAGATATGTCTAATTGAATAAAGGATTTGTTTAAAAAAAACATTTGTCGATGCTCTAGGTGCTTTCCAAAAGCTTTGCCTGTACGCTTCACCGGCAAAAGCCAACTCAAAGTTGGCCCAGATATGCCTGACACAGTATCTAACATCTTCAGTTGGCACAACTCTAGCAAATGCTTCTAAAAGACCCTGTATTAAACACTTCCCAATGTGAATTTTATAATAATTCATAAATTTGAATCACATAAAATAGAAGTTTGGCATTAGGATATACCTTTTGTTGGTCAGACATGAAGGTCAATTCTTCATTCTCATGAACCTAGGTGAGGTCTTCAGTGACTGAACAAAGGTCATTTGTTAATAAATCAAGAAACCATGTCCAACTGTCTGTATTTTCCACCTCCATCACTACCCAAGAAACTGGAAACAAGTTGTTATTTCCATCTTTGCCAACAGCTAGTAGGCATACCCCCGGCCAAATCCCCTTTAAGTGACATCTATCCACCCCTAAGATTATGTGCCTACAACCTTGTATGAAAGCTTCCTTACAAGGTTGTATGCAAACATACATTACTTGAAAGATAGTTGGAGGTCTTTCTATTCCGGTGACCATGACAAAAGCAGATATACCGGGGTTGTATTTCCTAATTGCTGCAGCATAATCCCAAACTTTATTATATTGCTCTGTCGCACTCCCATGAATCAGATACAAGCCATTAACCTAGCATAATATGCCTTGTAATACTTCACATCAACACCAATATCCCTCAAAATAAGCATTCTAAAGTACTTCAAGCTCAAGTTAGGCTCATCCCGAAAATGGTTCATATATATATCTTTCCGCTAAGAATTCAGATATGACCTTAGGGTTGGCATTATGGAAGCCACAAGTATGGTTTAGCTGCATGCCTTTGATTTGAAAAGTCTCTTCTAATTTAATTTTAGCCTTTTACAATGAACCTTGAACATGCACTTTCTGGAATCATTACAACCACATTTCACCAACCTACCTACCTTGAAAGGGCATTTACATCTGTACCTACAGTAAATGCTAACTCTTGTAGCATCCTTATGAAGGAAGTAGTAGTCATACCCGTTTAATATCGCATGTTGCCTGAGTGCCTTTCTTCAAACATTTGCTGAAGGAAATTTCAAGCCCTTTCTCAGTTCAACGGGCCTCTTAAAGTCTACTTCTGGGTTGAATACGGGAGCCTTGTCGTGTTCCTCATCAGATCCAATGTCACTACCTTCCTCGTCAGAGTCTTCATTTAAGTCCTCATCTTCGGGAACATGAACGTCCTCACCTTCTACAATTTATAAATACAATTGTGATTCACCTGTAATATTTGGTTGACCAAATCTCACATCAACACTTTCAGTCAAGTCTCTATCAACTCCCTCTGCAAAGAGATCACTTTCTGTTCTATCCTCGTCCACAAACTCATTTTATACACAACATCATCAACTTCAGGTCTCCTAAGAGATTCAACTTTCCTTCCCGATTTCTTCCTCACATCAAGTTTGACAGGTTTATTACTAAGACAAACAATATCTCCTCTTCCATTTGAATCGAAACTCACTTCAGTATCCCAACCATCATTGGTGGCTAAATCACCCCAGTCATATAAATTGGCACCACCAGAATCTAACCTTCATTGTAACCTTCGTCATCACCACTGTCACCATATACTCTATCGTTTTCCTCATCTCCACTGTCATACTCTACAAAAATAGTAATATACTCATGCTCATCCTTAGATTCAAACAAATCATATGGGTTTGAATCAATCATAAATTCCATTAGGCCATTAGTTAAACGTCTCCTCTTTTTCCTATACCATATCTTAACTTCATTTTTATCACCAAAGTAGTATGTTATTATTTGAGCTATAGTAAAGTAACACAATCGAGATATACCCTCTTTAATAAACATTATGCCTCCATCATATATCCTCTCTTTTTTTTCAAATACAAACTTTCCACCATATCATATCATCAATTGTACAACCGTGTTAATCCCGATTTTAGGATTCAATATGGTGTTTGTTGTTTCCATTCTATCATAAATTATAAATAATGTTATTAGTATATCAAGTTAATTTAAACAAAATTAAAACATGGAAAATTAGATGACTCAGTTAGCTGTTAGGTGTCAAACTATGAATTTGTTGTAGAAGCAATATTATACAACTTTTTGTATGAAAATACCCATAACTTTTATGTAGCTTTTGCCTTTTTGTATCAAATTACTCATAGCAGTTAGGTGTTAAACTATCAAAATACTCCTAGCTTTTATACAGCTTCTTGTCGTGTATCACATTAGAGTATTGTGTAAGTATTCAATATTAATAAATTAGATGCAATAATTACCTTGAATTTTGATGTAGAGGAGACAAAGCACTGACACAATCTAATTTGCTTTTTGTAGAGGAGGGTGAGAGACCAGAGGCAAGCAAGAAGCTTTTGGCAGTATTAGGGTTTAATTAAACGCAACAAAGGTTGAACAGAAGAATGAACAAAGAATCTGTTTTTTTTTTATATTGTGCGTGTAGTTCAACCGTAGGGAGAGAGATATAATGGATGGGTCAATGCCGGAAAGTTGACTTGTTGCCCATATTTCGACATCAAGGTGGCTATTTTAATAAAAAAATATTATATAAGGTGTTTTCTTACAAACAAAATATATAAGGTGTTTTCTTACAAAAAGTTAAACAAATAAGGTGTTTTCTCGCAAATTTTCCTTTTAATTATGTGATCCAAAAATTCCAGTATCCAATTTTGTTCGCATCACATTATATTTTCTCCAATCTGACAGTTCTAATACCCAACAAATCATATCGGACCGGGTTCTTAAAAATGAACAACCTTATACCTTTATTCTCGAATAATAATTAGTAGATAACTTTTATACTCATGTATACTTTACCGCCATCTTTAGATGTGTATTATTACAACTTACGTCCTTTAAAGAGTAATGATAACTTTAATGACTTAATTTTCGATAATGCTTGAAAGGAGTGCGTGACTATTTAGTGTGTAAGACTTATTTTTGCTTCACCTTAAAAATTAACTTTAAATTTGTTTAGATCTCATTAGGTTTTATTATGTCAATCTGGCGATATTATTATAATGTGAAATAAGGTGATCATGTAATAAGTTGAGATAAGTTCCGTCAAAGAAAACGCATGCTTAGTGCACTTCTTGCAAGTTGTTTTTCGAGCCTATAACCTATCAAGAGTTAATGTCTCTAATTTTTCATTGCTTTGAGCCCTCTCTTAGGAACTAATATAAGGAGCTTACTTTCAACCCTAAGAATCTTTTCTTAAGAACAGATTCAAAGAGCTTAAAAGGAACTACGGGAGGCTCCAAAACTTTTATTATTTATGGTAAACTATTAAGAAGAAAAAAAAAACAGCTAATTAAATTGTTCTACGATGGTATGATAAAGTTATATGGCACGATCAAGAGGACATAAACAGAACAAGAAGGTTTTAACAATGACTACCGTCGGAAAAAATCGTGCAGAAGATGATAGGGGAGGGAAGAGCTTTGCCAAATCTAGGAGCAACTTTAATACTTTTATTCGAGCGCAAGAAAGTATAGCGGTTGATATGTTCCATAACCCTACAGCTGGAATGATTGATTTTTCCCAAAAATTTGATTGGGTTTGGGATCCTCACATTTATTGATAGTGCATACCTTCTGTACTTGGTTTTAGTCATTGAATAGGGGTAATTATAATGGCTCTCAAGGCACGGTATTTTTCACTTGTAATAGTATGGATCGAGCTCCTTTTAGATGATTGTTGGCTTAGGATGCACCAACCAATTCCAAGATAATCACTCTTAATAGTGCATAAGTTGAATGTAGCTACATTGCTAAACACGCAACAATCGATTGCTTTAACGTCAGAGCTAGACTCAATGTAGCATGCTTCTCCAATTTCTATGTTGAACCAGTTACGAGGACTACTGTTAGTGCCACTGTAGTGGAATCCACAACTTTTCCATTGTGGATGCATCTTTTGATGTTATTAGCTAATTTATTATTAGCTATGTGCTAAAATATTAGCTATTGATCGCTCTTAATTCACACGCATGTACCCTACGAATCATTTTATTCCAAGATGCATGCATAGTGACTATTTCTTTGTACTTCAACAATAATAAACCTGGTATATTTTTGTCATGCCTACCTTTGAACTTCAATTTAGGTAGGACATGCAGAGAGGAACAATGTGCCTGCATGCATTGTACAAAAGAGATACATAAAAGCGTACATGCATGTTAATTATAGCAAGTAATGAATTTTCTAATAGCTTTGAAAGCTACACTAACAACGACAAATCTGTCGATTCCATCGCTTTGCAACTGTTCGTGGTCTTCGTAATTGGTTGTAAAAAATTACCTGAGAGGGGTACTACATCGAGCTTAGCTTTGATGTTAGACCAATTGATTGTGGCGTATTTAGCAATGCATTAATAGTCAACATATACCCTATTTGAAGTGGTTGCGTTGGGATTGATAAGTGCAACCTATACCAATAATTATTCATAAGGAGCTTCTTCCATATTGTCACCTGTCTAAATCGGCTTTGAGAGCAATCATTAATACTCCTACCCAATGACTAATGATGAAATAGGCAAAGGACATGCGGTACCAATTAAAAGATTCTTGACCCAAACCAAATTTTAGGAAAAATCAGTCATTCCAACGACGAGGTTGTTGTATATTTTGCCAGTTGTGCTGGCTTGCGCTCGAATATGAGCATTTAATGTTGTTGCGTTATTTGGCAATGCTCTTTCTCTCCCCCGCCATTTTCTGCACAACTTTTTTCTACCCCTGATTGTTGTCATTGTTAGAATATTCCTGTTGTGTTAAAGCAATCTTGCTTGTGCTATATTTTATGTTCTATTGTAGAACAAAATTGGTTAGTTGAATGTATAGCATAATTGTTCCCTTCCTAAAAAATTACCATAAATATTAAGAGTCATGCGGCCTCCTTTAGTTCCTTTGAGTACATATGGTTACAATCTAAGAAAAGATTCTTAACTCCTAATATTATGGTTTAGGAGAGATGGGCTAAAGATAGTTGGGAATAAGAGACGCTAACTCCACATGAGTTTTTGGCTCGAGAATAATTGTAAGTCGCGCACTAAGAGTGCATTCTCTTCACATAAACTTATCTCAACTAATTAGCCTTGATTTCACATTATAATGTCACTTACTTTGACTTGATCGAATATAATTCGACCTTATTAGACTTGAAATTAATTTTTTAGGTGAAAAGAACATAAGCACTATACGTTAAAAGAATTATGCACTCATCTAAAGTATTATTGAAACATTAGAGATGGAAATTTTTCATGATTCTTTTAATTATGTATGTTGCTAATAATGCGCAACCCATGATATTGGCAAATAATACTTGAGTCTAAAACTTCTTGGTGAATCGTTTTTCGTGGTTAATATTGCACAAAGCGTGTAGTTAAATATAATCAAAGGTAAATATCCTAATCGTAATGAAAATGTATAAATTGGCACCCGTTTATACTAAAAAATAAGAAGAGTAGAAGAAAAAGAGAAATCAAGATCATAATTCATAGTTGCAATAAAGCATTCGTTAAATCACTTCATTCTTGTGAAAAATGCCCCAAAACGTGACATCATAACTCAGGGAATTTAATTTCAACTATTGTATCTAAGATTTCACAACACAAAGCTGAAGTCTTTCTTAAAGGGAGGATATAGAGTACAAATAAGAAGATGCCCGACCCGATCAAAGTTTTGGGAAAAAGTCAATCATTCTAGCAGTGGTGTTGTTGAGCACTTGGACAATCATCCTGCCGCAAAGTTGTTGCTAAACCTGACAAAGCTCATCCTGCCGCAAATTTGTTGATAAACCTGACAAAGCTCTTTGCCACCTATACCGTCTTTTGCACAACATATTTAATCATTCTTAGCAAATTCTTGTTTTGTTGAATCCATCTTGATCATTCTCACAAACCTTACGTTACCATCTCATAACAAATATATTACTTAGTTTTCTAAAATTATTCTTTTTTGTGCAATTCTTCTATGGAAACAATCTTTTTATTTGTGTATTAGGTTGACCAGTCGAAACTCATACTAAAATACTAGCTAGGAATATCAAATTAGGAGGTAACCATACCAAAAAAAATAGGTATGAAGTAGTTCACTAAGGTAAATTGACTGTTCAACGGCTCTGTTACATCTAAGATTTTTTTATATGCGAATCCTAGAATAATCGGATTTTTTTTTGTTCTGTTTTTTATCATTATACAATTTATGTTTCTAAAAGTTCGATTAGTTTGTTCCAACTAAGTGTTGTCTCATTTATACAGATATCGTAAAACTATGTAAGTAGCTTAGTGTTGTTATTCTACTTCTACTCTTATTGAAAGTGTCTTTTTATATATTTGTTAAAGTAGTAGTTTACTGTCTTTTGCTACATAATTTCGTATTAATGTTAAATTTATATTCACTTATACGAAGAAAAGATAAAAACTTACAAATATATTAAGTAAAACAAAATATTAAAACTTGAGTATAATAAATGACTAGCCAGAAAAACCGTTCCAAATAATCAATTATCAACTTTAGCAATAACCTGTTTAAATGGTTAACCTACAATTCTGAAAAACACCAAATTGATATTTCTGATTATCGAACCGGAAGCTCTCCACTTGTCGGTAACCACCCATGAACATCCTTATCCACAACAACATCACCCTTTCTTCTTTACTCTGAAACTAGGATGACAATGCATAAATGTTTGCACTAAAAGTTGGGAACTAAACGATAGTTAAAAGAACGAAAAGAATAATTGAAGCAAAAATAATGACCCTATGGTAGTTGCTACAAAATCCGTTTTTCTGTAGAATGAAAAATAAAGAAAAAAACGATTGTAATTTTAATTATCTGATCCAAAATTTCCAATATCCAATTTTATTCGCATCAGATTGTATTTTGTCCAACCTGAGACTTCAAATACCCCAAAAGTTCATATCGGACCAGGTTATTAAAAATGAACAACCTTATACCTTATTATCGTCGAACAATAATTAGTGGCAAAGTTTTACACTCATGTATACTTTACCAATATCATGGGATGGATTAAATATTACAACTTAAGTCGTTACAACAGTAATGACAATTTTAATGACTTAATTTTCGATAATGATTGAAAGGAGTGCGTGACTACTTAATGTGTAAGACTTATGTTCGTTTCACCTTAAAAATTAATTTTAAATTCGATTAGATCTCATTTGGTCTGATCATGCTCAATCGGATGATATTATTATAATATGAAATCAGGTGATCATGTAATAAGTTGAGATAAGTTCTGGTGAAGAGAACGCATGCTTAGTGCGCTTTTTGCAAGTTGTTTTTCGAGCTTATAACCCATCAAGAGTTAGTCATGTCTCTAATTTTCGATGGCTTAAGCCCCTCTCTTGGGCCTTAATATAAAGAGCTTACTTTCAATCCTAAGAATCTTTTCTTAAGATTAGAGCCAAAGTGCTTAAAAGGAACTAAGGGAGGCTGCAAGACTTTTATTATTTAGGGTAAACTATTAGGAAGGAAAAAAAAAGATGTGATACAACTAGCTAATTATTTTGTTCTACGATGTTAAGATAAGGTTATATGGCACGATCAAGATGACATCAGCACAACAAGAAGGTTTTAACAATGACTACCAATCCCAGGATAACCACTCAAAATCGGGCATAAGTCGAATGTAGCTACATTGCTAAATACGCAACAATAAATTGGTTTAATGTTAGAGCTAGACTCGATTTAGCATCCTTCTCCAATTTCTATGTTGAACCAATTACGAGGAGTACGGTCGTTAGTGCCATTGTAGTGGAATAGACAAATTTACCATTATGGATGCATCTTTTGATGTTATTAGCTAATTCATTATTAGATATGTGCTATAATGTTGGCTATTGGTCGCTCTTAATTAACATGCATGTACCTTGCGAATCACCTTCTTCCTAACATGCTTGCATAGTGACTATGTCTTACTACTTTAACAATATAAACCTCATATATTTTTGCCATGTCTACCTTTGAATTACAATTTAGGTAGGATAAGAAGAGATGAACAATGTTGTATGGAATGAATTAGGTAATGGAACATATATGAACGACGAGGATGAAAAAATGGAGCAAAAAGAATATAATAAAGAGATGCGATAGGGACAAAAGTCGACGGAAGAAAATCAAGGGTATTAAAAAGTTCATTTAACTTTTTTTTTGCACGGAGTAGGAGGGGCAAAATAGTCCTTCCACTATGATGATAAAAGTGGTAGATATAATGAAATAGTTATAAATGTCACTTTTATTCATATCTCAAAATATATTCACTCTGCATGCATGCACTATACAAAAGAGATACATGAAAGCGTACATGCATGTTAATTTTGTGCTACATGTATCCATGTTTATAGCATATATCAAGTAATGAATTTTCTAATAACTCTGAAACCTACACTAACAATGACAAATCTGTCGATTCTATCGCTTTGCGAGTAATCGTGGTCTTCGTAACTGGTTGTAAATAGAAAATTCGAGAAGGGTGCAACATCGAGTTTAGCTTTGATGCTAGACCAATTGATGGTAACGTATTTTGATAATGTGGTAGCATTCAACATATACCCTATTTTCTGGGTAGTCATTAATCTATTCAAGTTTTAATATTTTGTTTTACTTAATTTATTTGTAATTTTTTTAACCTTTTGTTCGTATAAGTGAATATATAATTTAACATTAATACAAAATTATGTAACAAAAGACAATAAACTACTACTTTAACAAATATATAACAAGAGAATTTAATTATGAATAGAAGTAGGATAACAACACTAAGCTACTTACATAGTGTTATGGTATCTGTATAAATGAAACAACACTTACTAGGAACAAAGTAATCTAACTTTTATACTAAATAATGCTACCAAATTTGCTGAAAAAAACCCTAGCCCCTCTCTCTTTTTTCTCATTAAAACCCTAGCCTCCCCTACCCCTTCTTCATCAGTCAGGGTTGCCATGGATGATTTCATCCATGGTAAGCCCCTTTTCCGCTTTTATTTTTAGTTTTTAGTTCATTTTCTTATTTTGTTGAATAAATTAGTATCTCTTTATTAGATTTCTTCGAACCCTGATATGGGGTTTTTAGTCTCTGTTGTGGAGATCTCCTTCTCCCCTATGGGAGTTGTGAATGTGGTTTTTTTTGTTTTTAGGTATGAGAAATTGCTCTTATTGGTTGAAGTTCGAGACTCAACATGAAGGTATTGGAATCTTGGACACGGTTAACATGGCTCGGTCAAGAATGCTCTTTCGAAACTATATATGTCAGAATGATAGACTTCCTCATCAATAGTTGCTTGATTAAGCAAATACAAGGAGGGTGCGCTGTATTGTTTGATATGGATCATTATAGTTTCTTCGAAGACGAATTTGATTGAATATTGTTTAATGTATCTTATTTTTCTTTAATATCTATTGTAGATGCCGTTTGACCTTCAATTAATGAGTTATGATGTGACATTTTGGGGCATTTTTCACAAGGAAAGCTATGAATTACAATCTCGATTTCGCTTTTTCTTCTCTTCTTTTTTATTAGTAAAGGGTGCCAATGTACTCATTTTAATTTTGATTTGGATATATACATATGATTATATTTACTTACGCACTTTGTGTTGTATTAACTACTCAAGTATAATTTGCCAATATCATGGGTTGTGCATTATTAGCAACATACTCCCTCCATTTCCTAAAGATCTTCCCTCTTTTCGTTTAAGTGCGTTTCCAAAAGATGTTCCCTCTTTTACTTTATTCCTTATTTGAATTTTTTTTCCCTTTTTACCCTCTCATGTCCCTATCATATGGTCCATCATTACATTATTAACTCAATTTTACTCCCTTTTTCTCTCCTACATTAACCCCTTTTTATTTGTTTATTTATCTTAACCCCTTTCTCTCTCCTACTTTACCCACCCAACACCCCACACAATGGATCCTCCTTGGTATCTATAGGAACAGTAACAAGGAAGATCTTTCGGAAATGGAGGTAATACTTATTTAAAGGAATCATGAAAAGTTTTAATCTCTAATGTTCCAATGATACTTCAGATGAGTGCATAATTCTTTTAAAGGATAATGCTTATGTTCTTTTCACCTAAAAAACTAAATTTCAAGTCTGATCAAGTCGAATTATATTTGGTCAAGTCAAATTAAGTGACATTATAACGTGAAATCAAGGCTAATTAACTGAGATAAGTTTTTGTGAAGAGATTGCATAGTGCGCGGCTTACAATTGTTCTCGAGCAAAAAACCCGTGTGGAGTTAGCGTCAAATTCCTAACTGCCTTCAACCCATCTATCCTAAGCCCTAATATTAGGAACTTATATGCAATCTTCAAAATATTTTTAATCATTCCCGATATTAAGCAAAGGACCTGCGGCACCAATGAAGAAATTCCCAACCCAAACCCAATTTTGGGGAAATTCAATCATTCCAATAATGCGGTTGTTGTACATTTTACTCGTTGTTCTAGCTTGCGCTCGAAAAAGAGCATTGGATGTTGCTTGTTGATTTGACAAAGCTCTTTGTCTCCCCTGCCATTTTGTGCATAACTTTTTTCCGCTCCTAATTGTTGTCATTGTTAAAATATTCTTCTTGTCTTAAAGTTATCTTGTTTGTGCTATCGTTTATCTTACATTGTATAACTAAACTATTAGTTGAATGTATAACATAATTGTTCCCTTCAAAAAAAGTTCACCATAAATATTAAGAGTCATGCCGCCTCCTTTATTTCCTTTGAGTACATATGGCTACCATCTAAAGGAAGATTCTTAAGATTTAAGCTCTTAATATTAATCCTTAGGAGAGATGGGCTGAGAATAGTTGGGAATTAGAGACACTAAATCCACATGGGTTTTGGGCTCGAGAACAATTATAAGACATGCACTAAAAGTGCATTCTCTTGACATGAACTTATCTCAACTGATTAGCCTTGATTTCACGTTATAATGTCCCTTAACTTACCTTGATCAACTTTAATTCGACCTAACTAGATTGGAAATTTGGTTTTTTAGGTGAAAAGAACATGATAATTATTATCCTTTAAAAGAATCATACACTCATTTGAAGTGTTCGGAACATTAGAGATAAAAACTTTTCATGATTCTTTTAATTACATATGTTAATAATGCGCAACCCATGATATTGGCAAATTATTTTAGAGTGTAAAACTTCAAAGTGAATTATTTTTCATGGTTAATACGGCACAAAGTGTGTCGTTTAATATAATCAAATGTATATATCCAAATCAAAATGAAAATTTATAAATTGGCACCCCTTAATAATAAAAAGAAGAAGAGAAAAAAAAAGGGATCGAGATCATAATTCATAGCTGCAATAAAGCATTGGTTAGATCACTTCATCCTTGTGAAAAGTCCCCCAAAATGTCTCATATATCATAACTCAAGGAATTCTTTTTCAACTAATTTATGTAAGATTTTTTTTTGAAATAAACATTAATTCATTGATTCGAAGTCATACGACATCTACAATAAACATAGAAACTAAACAAATACATATCAAAATGAAATAAATACATTTATCTAAGATTTTACAACATGAAGTTGAAATCTTCTTAAAGGGAGGATATGGAGTACAAACGAGAAGATGCCCAAACCGATCAATGTTTTGGGAAAAAGTCTATCATTCTAACGGTAGTGTTGTTGTACACTTGGACCATCATCCTGCCGCAAAGTTGTTGCTAAACCTGACAAAGCTCTTTGCCACTTATACCATCTTATGCATAACATTATTAATCATTCTTAGAAACTCCTTGTTAACCTATCCATTTTGATCATGCCCACAATCCTTATTGTACCATCTCATAATGAAAATATTACTTAATTTCATTTAAATATTTTTTTTTGTGCAATGGTCAATTGGTTCTTTGGAAGCAGTCTTTCAGCACAACAGGAAGGTTATAACTTATAACAATGACTACCATCAAGATCAGGCTAAAATCCTGTAGAAGATGATAAGGGAGGAAAGTGCTTTGCCAAATATAAAAGCAACTTTAATGCTTTTATTCAAGCACCAGCTAGTGCAACGGTTGATATGTTCCATAACCCCACCGCTGAAATAATTGATTTTTCCCAAAAATTTGATTGGGTTTGCAATCCTAACATTTATTGGTAGTGCATATCTTGTGTCTACTTGGTTTAAGTCATTCGATAAGGGTACTGATAATGGCTCTCAAGGCACGGTATTTTACACCGACAACAGTATATATGGATAGAGCTCCTTGGGGATGATTATTGGCTTAGGTTGCACCAATTAATCCTAGGACAACCACTCTAAATAGCGCATAAGTTGAATGTAGCTACATTGCTAAATACGTAACTGTGAATTGGTTTAACATTAGAGCTAGGGTTGATGATACTTCCTTCTCCAATTTCTATGTTGAACCAGTTACGAGGACTACCGTTAGTGCCATTGCACCAGAATTGACAACTTCTACCGTTATGGATTCATCTTTTGATTTTATTAATTAGCTAATTCATTATCGTTAAGAAATTGGCTATTGGTCGCTCTTAATTCACATTCATGTACCTTACGAATCATCTTATTGTTAACATGCATTCACAATGACTATATTTTAGTACTTTAATAATAATAAACCTCATATATTTTTGCCATGTCTACCTTTTGAACTTGAATTTAGGTAGGAGAGGCAGAGATGAACAATGTTGTATGGAAAGAAGTGAAAATAAAAGGTGATAAATTAGGTAAGGGCACATATATGAACGACGCAGATGAAAAACCGAAGCAAAAAGAAGATACAAGAGAGATGCAATAAGGACGAAAGTCGATGCAAGCATATCAAGGGTATTAAAAAGACCATTTAATTATTTTTTTTGCACAAAGTAGGAGGGGAAAATAATCCTTCCGGTGTGATGATATACGTTTTTAAGTGGTAGAAATAATGAAATGATTATAAGGGTTATTTTTATTCATATCTCAAATATAATCATTGTACATGCATGCATCGTACAAAAGAGATACATGAAAGGGTACATGCATGTTAATTTTGTGCAACCTGTATCCAAGTTCTTAGCATATAGCTAGTAATAAATTTCCTAATAACTTTCAAAGCTACACCAACAACGGCAAATCCGTCGATTACATTGCTTTGCGACTAATTGTGGTCTTCGTAACTGGTTGTAAATAGAAAATTCGAGAAGAGCGCTACATCGAGCTTAGCTTTGATGTTCGAATAATTGATCGTAGCATATTTAGCAATGTGGCTGCATTCAACATATACCTTATTTCGAGTGGTTGCGATGCGATTGGTAAGTGCAACCTAAACCAATAATTATTCATAAGGAGCTTCTTCAATATTATCATCGGTGTCCTTGAGAGCAATCATTTATATTTCTATTCAATGACTATGATGAAATAGGCATAGGACATACGGTACCAATTAAAAAATTCCCAACCCAAACCAAGTTTTGGGGAAAAATCAATGACATGTGAATGTTGTGATGGTAGGTGATGTGGAGGTGCAGATGGGGGAGTGGGAAGCAAAACCTAATGGCTAGCATAGGTGTATGGAACGTAAGAGGCTTGAATAGCCTCCTAAAATATGGTGAGGTATGGAAACTACTAACTCACTATGATATAGGGGTGTTGGGTTTCTTGAGACTAGGGTGAAGGTAGTTAGTTCCCCTAAAGTGTTTCCTAAAGTTTCTTCTGGTTGTTCTATTATCACAACTTATCATTTTCATAGAGGAGCACTACTGGAAAAAAACCCAAAGTGATGCGGAATGTGGCCTTTCGGATGCGGTTTTGGTCCGCAACAGGTGTGTAAAACATCCTGATGCGGTCCAAAACCGCATCAGAAATGGATAATCTGATGCGGTTTTATAATATATATATATATATTTATTTATTATATATATATATATATATATATATATATATAGAGTCAGGATCCGGTGAGAATGAAGAGTTATGTGAGAATAGATAAATATATGAGAATAAATCACAACCGTTAAGATCATGGAAACCTAAGGGTTGCGATTTTCCCAAGCTCTAATAAACAAACCCATATCTTTTCGGGCAACTGATAATTCTAAGCGTGAAAAACAGCAGCTTTCAAATATGGAAAAATTGAAAACCCATATCTCTCTTCATCGATCGAATTATTGCGAGAAAAAATTTGAACTTCTTTCTCTGATGAAAATTCATCCATCAGGTGTTTGTTCAATTCATCAATTTTTGGTGCTGCTCAATTGATAGTATTTTCAATCATCATCAGGTACGAAATTCTCAAACCTAAACGAAAATTTGATTGCTATAAATCTGTTTTACATGTTTGTTGTTTTTAAAACAATTATCTTTTGAAAGGTCATGTGCGAAATAATTGTATTAATCTATTTGATTAAGGAGCAGTATTAATATCTAAGTTTAATATCTTCTTCCTTTTGGGTTTATTTTTGGTGTTTGTTTGTGTGATTGAACACATATGTCTCCTTTTCAAATGACCAGAGATTATTAAGTTTGTCCAATTATTCTTTGAAAGGCATCATATTCTCAGAGTTTTTATTTTGGAAGGAGTATAGGAAGTTTCATATGTGCGTAAGATTTTGTGAGTTTTGGGAGGTAGACAAATGTCGGGTTTGAATAACAAAATTGAAGTTTAAACTTTTCAGTATCACCCTTTTGGCTCTAACCTTAGCTCATGAATGCTATATTATTAATTCTGCTGTTATATGGTGTCATTATTGGTCATTTGCTTGAATGTACATCACTGATGGCTTGAAAGTACATCATTGATTGAAAGCATAACTACTAGGACGCATATTGTTGTGGAATTAGTTTTTATGTGGTTGCCTGATCTATGGGGTTTGTAAAATGCTGAGACATTTACTGAATTGTATGGTTTATCAAAGATTTTTTTTTTGTAAGAGTTAAATGGGGTGATTTCATCACTTAAAGAAAGACTTGATCAGGTATTGTTACACTTGAACTCTTTATGTGTAGTGAATTTTATTCTAAGTGGGCTTTTCTCTCTAACTTATGTTTTTGCCGTGGAAGAAAATGGACAACTTTTTATTAACTCTATGTTTATAATTATTGTCACAGAGTTAAGGTCTCCACTTTTCCATTGAAATTGTCGTAATGTTGCGTGGGAGTTTCATAATTAGGATTTAGGAGCTTGTGAGAATGTGTCTTATTGGCTTTTAACTTATCTTACAGGTTATAACCTGGTTCATCAATGCATAACATATTTCTCAATTGACTTAATACAATCGAATTTCATCTGACATGGAGTTTATATAATTGTTAACTTCTATATATGCCTTAATCCTTTCATAGTTAGAGAGAGCAAATTTTGGAAAAGAATGATGAAATGAGGAATGTAAAACCACATCTTATAATGTAATAAAACCATATCTACAGGAATAGAGTGTGGTAATGCGTCTGCTACTTAGCATTAGTGGGAGACTGATTTTTGTAATGGTCATTCCCATGTAGGTTGTATGGAAGCATTAGAGATAGTTGTGAACTCTTGTGTTTTAGTTGGTCATGGTGGCAGAAGGATTGAGTCGTGCTAACTCTATTTGCAGGGGGTGGGGGAGTGGAGGGCTAAAAGTAGGCTGATGTAGCTGCTAACCAAAGTCTTTCTTAACATGGAACAATATTTTGGTTATTCTCATTTCATTCAAAACATTGAGTTGTAACCCTATCTATATTGCAAGTGACTAAGTGGCTAGGTGACTGGTGCAAAAAGAAACCACTCAACATACTTAGTTCATGGCAAACAAAAAAAGGTGATGAGTCGGATCACAAAATGGCAAACAAAATGTGTTTGTTTTATCTATGGTCAAATAATTAAGCAACAATTTCGGTATGAGTTGTGCTTTGCGTTTTGGATTTTAGTGATGTAAGACTTTTTTTCCTATTCCATGAAAAATTGTTCTCTATGTAATTTTTTGTTGATGAAATCGAATGCTCGAGCGTATGGTCTAGCTCATTACATTTATTTTATGATGATGTTTGTCTCTGTGCTCATATTAGCGGATGATCATGGATACTATAACATGGTGTGAAGTTTGTGTCAACTGAACTTTGTGTTTCTGTATTTTGAGGTTGCAGGATCCTAGCAAGTTTATTGTTGTTGTTCCAGCTCTAGGTGCTACTACTGCTTCCGATGGTGGTGCGGCTGCTGCCAGGGAGGAAGAAGAACGAAGAGCCTGCTAAATTTAAAGATGGAGTTCTCAAGTCTTAGGGATCTCTTTGGTTTGCAAACTAATTATATTTGTGAACCAAAATAACATAGTTTATTCCCTTATAGAAACTAAACTAGTTATTAGGCCTGAATTCCCCAGGTTGGGAGTAAATTACTCTTAAAAAGAGCACCACGTGGTACTATCATTTCTAGGAGCGCCTTGTAATATATTAGTAGAAATATATGTATCTTTATCTCTAGAATTGCATTTTTTATGCTAGCTTTGCAAATTGGACATGGTTTGCAATAGGTGGTGCTATATGCGTGCCTAAAAGTTTCTCTTTTATTTAGATGTATACTATTTATAAAGTTTGTGCTATGCATAAATACATTTAACTACATATTTTACAAAAAAGAATACTACTATTAATTTTAAATTTATCATATGCTTCCTTTCTATATATTTTTTTAAAATTAATCATTATTATCTTTCATTAACTATTAGCAAAAATTATATATAGTCAGGCTTAATATAGTGTATATGTTGTGCAATGTACGTCAAGGATTATTTTCTTGCTCGTTTTCTTAGTGAGTGGACTTCAAAGAAGAAATTAGAATGCACTAAAAATATCGAAGGTTGAGTGTATTATCCATTATCAGAGTTTGTAATATATGATTAATTGAAATTATATATATAACTCATTTTGAAATGTAAGGTGCAACTATAATACACGCATGAGGTGTAAGCTTGATTTAATGAAAGTAACTTTAAATTATATTGGCTATATAACTATATGAGTTGAAAGGTACATCACCAATAACTTGAATATACATCACCGATTACTTAAATGTACATCACCATTGACTTGAAAGTACATCATCAATTGAAAGCATAACTACGAGGACACAAGGAAATTTTAGAGTAGTTGGCTACGTGGTCCTAAAACGTAGGAAGTAGCTTTGCTGCAGGATCATTTAGCATCATGCATTCATGCTTTTAACTTCTATCTCAGATTTCCAGTGGGCAGTTGAAATCTTGACAGGCTAACATTCTCTACGTTCATCATAATTCATATGGATTCATTCGAATCATATAAGTTTCATTATGAATAAAAGGCTAACACTCTAGTGAAAGAATGAAAATCATATAAACAAAATATATCAACTTATAACCAATATCCAACAAGTGAAATAAGAAGTGCATTAGAAATCTATTACATGTACATTACCGAGATTTAAAGATGAAATTGAAGAGCAAGAGCAGACAAAATCCAGAAAATCAATGAAATTAAATCATGAACCTGCTGATTTCATCCAAAATCACGCCACTATTTGATGAGATTGGAAGCAACAGTAGATTATATACAGAAGTTGAAAGATCTAATTGTTGCTTGTAAATGATTTCATCCAAAATAACTAAACTATTGTTGAGGAGTTGTAAAACCAGCTGAAGTTAGTGTCGAAGAGATAGAGTAATGAATGAAACAGTAAAAGGATTAAAAGTTTGGAGGGGGTTAAAAAAATTGGCAAAACCACAACCCTTAGATCTACTAATATGAAGGGGTACGATAAATTCTCACATAAGTAGAGCTTCTCATATAAGTAGGGTGTTCTCATATGATCCTAAATCTATATATATATATAACTTGTATCTAAACCTGCCTTAGTTAGAAAACATTTCACACACGTGTCGTATAAAGTACTCAAAATGGTATTATTATATATAATATAATATTGATAATGTACTACAAATGAAGTTATAAATAAGTACTAAAATCAAAAGTAAACATATGAAGTGAGTGTAGCTAGTAACATAATCCTAACAAAAAAGCTCAAAGCCGCGACATCATCCTCACATGCTAATGTCGGTAAGGTAGCGTACTAGCAAATCTCAAACCTCGTTTATCTCGGAGGTGGTGAAGGAATCTCCCTAGGCTTTCCCTTGATCAACACCTTAAAAAAACAATCATAACGAAACAATCATAAGAAGTCAATAATGAGACTAAGTGGGGGAGGTTAAAGAAAATTAAAGTTGAGCTAAGAAGTCAAATATCGGCCCTAAATGACCTTCATTTACCCAAATTGGGTTTCAAAGCAAGAGAAATGGTTTTTCTTGACTCTTATGGTTATATATGTAGCTATTAGTACTATATATGTCTTAACATGTGGCTAAATGTGAGAATTTAATGAAAATGAACATGAAAGTCTAAAATCGGCCCTAAATGACCTTCATTTACCCAAATTGGGTTTCAAAGCATGAAAATAGTTTTTCTTGACTCTAATGGTTATATATGTCGCTATAAGTACTATATATGTCTTAACATGTGGCTAAATGTGAGAATTTAAGGAAAATGAACGTGAAAGTCTAAAATCGGCCCTAAATGACCTTCATTTACCCAAATTGGTTTTCAAAGCATGAGAAATGGTTTTTCTTGACTCTAATGGTTATATATGTTGCTATTAGTACTATATATGTCTTAACATGTGGCTAAATGTGAGAATTTAAGGAAAATGAACATAAAAGTCTAAAATCGGCCCTAAATAACCTTCATTTACCCAAATTGGGGTTCTAAGCATGAGAAATGGTTCTTCTTGACTCTAATGGTTATATATGTAGCTATTAGTACTATATATGTCTTAACATGTGGCTAAATGTGTGAATTTAAGGAAAATGAACATGAAAGTCTAATATCGGCCCTAAACAATCTTCATTTACCCAAATTCGGTTTCAAAGCATGAGAAATGGTTTTTCTTGACTCTAATGGTTATATATGTTGCTATTAGTACTATATATGTCCTAACATGTGTCTAAATACGGAGAAATATGTAAATTGAACTTGAAAGGCCAAAAAAGGTCCAAAAAGGCGAAAATGGGTTGTCATGTATAATACCTTGTCAATATCCCCGACTTCCTTGCAACATGAGGCTATATCGAACATGAACCTCAACACATAGTAGCCACACTCGGTTCCCCTGGGTTGTTGAACACACTAAATATAGAATTACATTAAAAAATCATGTAAGAAACATACATGTTTTTTTTTTGTAAAATTAAAGAGAGGAGTAGAAAAATAATATGAATTAGCTTCATTGCTTTCCACTGAGGAACTATTTCTGTTCTCCCAACCTTCTTCAAGCAGTTGTAGTTATTTTAATTTCATGTGAGAAGCGGACAAAGGAAGAAATTAGTGAAACGTGTTGGAGCTAATATTAAACATACCTATTTATGCATGATTTGAGGAGTAAGGATCGTGGTGGATGTTGAGCTGCAGAATCAAACTGATATATTGTGTTGTTTGAAGGAGAAATCACAAGAAGACCAATGGGCACTAAAATCACAAAATCAAGTTACGAAGCAATCATGTGAGTACATACTTGTATTGTATAATAATTAATAAGTGCTAAAAATGGATAAGGTTAAGAACTATACTCTTCAAAACAAGGGGCAAATATTGACAAAGGATAAATTAGGTCGTCACTAGTCTCCTAAAGTCAAACAACACCTAACTAGACCACTAAACTAAGTAAAGTGACAAGCAAGGGTCATTTCTCCACAAGGACTAAGGTGCACCAATATGTGTTAATTTAACAATAAGCTAGACCGAAGAAATCGTCAAGTTTTGGTTAAACTAAGGGTATAAACTATTGGAGTCAAATTAGGAAAAGCACTAGGAATGAGAAATCACCACAATCATAAGTTCACATCCAACAACCAAGTAGAGATAAGGAGGTTGACATGCACTAGGATATGCAAAGGGAATAAACAAATCTAAACACCTCTAAAATCGTTGTTAGGGAGTTTAGAGTCCTAATTATGGCAACAAAACCTATGTTTCGAGGCGTTATCACCTTACTAGGCCAAGTTAGGAATTTAAATCAAACCCAAGTTAATATCAATCAACAAGTGATGTGCAACAACAAATCAATCAATCATGAAGGTCATCCACATAAAAGTAAATCTTTAAATGGGTAACAAATGACCAAAAGGTGATGGAGCTCACATCAACTAAGTCACCAATCAACACCAAAAATTGAAATTGCACAAATCTCAAGCATAACCAACCCAATAAACTCTACTCATGTAAATAGGATGGAAACAATGATTGGGCTACTCCCATTCCTAGTTGATTAACTACTCACTACCCATTACACTACTAGACATTCTAATCATGGAAAGACTAGCAATAAATCACCAATCTAAAAGGAAAAACCTAACAAAAATCAATAATATAAATCAAGATCTAGTGAAGAAACAAGAAGAAACAAGGAAGAAAAGAAAAGTCTAATCTAGATTAACTATTAAACATTAAGATTAAACAATGCTAACAATTAAAATAAAGCAAGAAAAGAAGATAGAGAGAGTAAGAAATGCTCATTGATAAATTGTTGAATCTTCAAATACAAGTTGTCACCCTTGAATTTCCAAATCTTCAATCTTTCTTTGAGTTTTCTCACTTTTTCCCTAAACTAAGCTATGGAGGCTAATCCTCCCTAAAACCCTCAAAATATTCTAAACCTAAGTGGTGAATAGAAAAATCCCCCTTCTTAAATTGTACTAAGGGGGGTACTTATACTCCCCCAATTACAACGTTCAAAGCAAAACGGGCCGAGAAAAAACAAGCAGCGACAGCAGCCGGGGCGGGATGAAAAAGGGCCCGGGCGGGCTAACCCAGTCACCCCGGACGGGCTGGGTTAAGGCCCGGACGGTGCAGGGCCTTTGAGGCAGAAACTCTGCTCTTCAGCAGCTCGGGCGGGCTGGGTAATTGCCCGGGCAGGCTGAAGAGCCCGGGCCGGCGTGTAACAGCTCGGGCGAGCCAGAAAATGCGCCTGACTTGAAAGCACCATATCTCTTTCATTTTGTATTGGAATTGGAAATGTGACCAGTTGTTGGAAAGATATCGAGCTAAACTTTCATCTCCAACTTGAATAGCTAAAAAATATTATTTGTGATGAAAGTTATGACTGTTTTAATATGGCCCTTGTGCACAAATCCTTCCAAAAGCTCTTATTTTAGCAAAATTGCTCCACTCTATGCTTGGTGTGTGGTTCTCTTTTCATCCCCTTTCAAGTGTTTCCCATTTGTAATTATTCAAATTGCTACAAAAAAAGGTGAAATGGAATAGTAAATAGAGAGAAAACAACTATATATGACAAGAGGGAATTAATTACTCAAGAGGTAAAATTAGGGGAAGAATAAACTAAAAAGGGAAAGAAACTAAATAAAAATAGCCTTAAAACTACCCTATGAGTGAGACAAATCTCACTCATCAACTTCCCCAAACTTAAATGTTTGCTTGTCCTCAAGCAAAGTCCCAAGAGTAATGAGAGGAAGGAGAATGGTAAGAAGAATAGAGCAAGGGAAAAGATTATTAAATGAATGCACATTAAAGAAAAAAAAAATAGGAAAGTTATATACACTAACTCACTTTCGTACGAATCACGATTGTTTTTAGCGTAAAGAATAAGCCATTTAAACCTCAAGGTTGCCAATGAGGACGAGTGATGCTCTCATGAGGATTTCCAAAGAGAGTTAACCCACAACTCTAATCAAGCACAAATATAGATAATAAGCCCAAAAGTTATCTCTTCAACCCATGGTTCACAAAACAATGAATAATTCAAGCAAACTTTCAAAGCATAACCATCATCAATACGTATCCATGACTTGGGATGATAGGGGATAGCCTAATCTAAGGTGCAAAATTAACAGTATCAAAATATTCAAGTATCGATTGGAGTCTATTAAGGCATTCAAGATTCACAAATCGTTCTCAAATGGATGAAAAAGGTCCCAAGATCGATCCTAATCATCTAAAGGGCACATGAACTCCCCCAAACTTGACTTTTGCTAAGAGAAAACCATGATTGTATGATTAGAACGATTGAGAAATGGGTCTTGAGTCTCAATGTTTAAGTCATAATGACATTCATCATTACTAGGGAAACTCTACTTATTCAATTTTCGAGCTCCCACTCAATCATTTCGACTAACCCACTTTCTTAAGGGTATGTGGATGTTACCACTTATTGACTTTTTTTCAATTTCTTTTTTGTTTTGTTTTCATGGACTTTAATAGGCATACTATGCCTTGTGGACTCATTGGCTCCACTTATTGGACTCAAGACAATAAAACACACTTTTTTTTCTACAATCGAATTTAACTCTTAGCATAGCTTATTCGGAGGTAAAAACTTGTGCACCAAAGAAGATTTCAAGGTTCAACTAGGGTCACTACAACTTCCATAAGAGAAATAATTCGACTCTTTTTACCACAAAGTTTGACAACATTTACAACTATAGAATGCTTTTTTCAAGTAGAAAATTAAGCAACAAAGATTAATCGATCCATAATCACCCCAAGTTACACATATAAGCATCTAACGGAAACACCTATACTCATCTACTCAAATGACCAAAACGATGGGATCCACATAAATTGGCATCAAGAATCCTCCCTTGGACACAAAGTGCTTTGTACTTTTCTTATTCCTCAAAAAAAAAAATTGTTTAGATTTTGCCTATCTTTTCTTTTTCATTTTTTCAATTTCTTTTTCTTTATAAAGAGAATCTCAAAACTTGAAGGAAAAAGAAAGGAAAATATTTTTTTAGATTTTGAATTTTTTTTAAAGAAAGAGAAAAATAAATAATAAAGTATGTACACTTTCCCCAAGCTAGCAAATAGCTACTCCCCCAAGCTAAAATGAAGCATTGTCCTCAATGCTTGAACAAAACGATCAAAGGGAAGGAGGGGGGTGGATAGAAACACCCAAACCAACAAGCACATGTTCCAAAATAATAAATCATTAAAGAAAAGTGAAAAGGAAGGATGCTACCGGATAGTAGGTGGGTGTAAGTACCCGCATTTGACCCAATTTCTCTGTTTCTAATCAACTTTCTCAAAATCATGATTTGCTTTCCACGTTCTATTGAAAATGAGTCTAATTCCAATTTTTTACCTAAATGAAGATCGATGATAAAAAAAAGAAGATTAAGTAAATTAAAAGAAATAAAAAAGAAAGCAATAAATCACAGGTTACTTCTAGAGAAAGGCTTGTTTAAGGTCATAAGCATGACCTTTCTAGTAAATATCCCGACAAAGATCGCAAGAGTTTGTCAAATGCATTGGCACACATTTCAAAGAAGATACCATATGCAACAAGTAGAGAGTGAACATGCACAAGGTGTGGTGCAATTCTATGCAAAAATCGAGGAGGGGGATGCCTAAAAGAAGGAACAAAAGGAGAGTCAAGAAAGTAAGACGAAGAAGAATCGAAAGAATACAAAAACGAAGGAAAAATCGATAAACTCTCCTCGACAAACTCTTTTTGCTTAGCAATCTCAATATTTTCCTCAAATTTTATCAAATGATGCACTTGAAGGGCAAAGGAGGAAGGAGACTCGTCTGATGGAGGTAATTTGCGTGAGTAGGGGAAAAGGATGGGAAATGAAGGATGTAGGTCAAGATTTCTTGAAAATGAGATATAAGGTGAAGGAATAGAAGCTAAGGTTTCACAAATGACTTCTCGTATATCACAAGTCTTCAAATAAAAAACTTTTCCAACCAATGGCTCCTTACAAACATTTTTGTCATCCTCTAAAGCCTCAAAAGCATCACCAACCATCAAATGAGGCATCTCACTCTCAAATTGACCAAGATATTCACTCAAGCAAGAAGGGGTATGAGAGGGTGGGCACTCTAAAGCACAAGGAGGGAGAGTAAGGTCCAACTATTAGAGGAAGACACATTAGACTCAAAAAGAGAATGTATGCACTCATAAACATCATCACTTTCAACAATATCTTGAATAATGGATCTTTTCTCCTCAAAAGCATGCCCCTCATCATCACAACTCCAAAAACCATCATCGAGATCTAGGCTACTCTTTCCCAATCGATTTTTCGTTTTCAACATCCCTCGAATCAACATAATCAAACTTAAGAATGTCATCGTTGCATCCCCATATTTCCCTCAACAATTTTAAATTAATTTCCAATTGTAAAAGGGGATCAATAATAGGTTGGGGAGCATTTTGAGAATCAAATTGGATTGGAGATTCACAATTAAGCATTTGAGAATCACTATCGGGAACATGAGGCACATAATTTGGATCCATGTACAAATTTAATGAACATTGAGAAATAGCATGAATATCTTCAACATTAGAATGCATTTCATTAATACAAGCATAGGAGGGAGGGAGGTTCAAATCATGCATAATAGGCTCACTAATGGAAACATTTGACTTATTAAAGGAATTAATGCCAACATTTGATGAATCATGACAATTTGCACAATCGAAATCATAAGTATCCCTAGCTAACCAAAAATACAAATCCCAAGCTTCATCTAAAGATATAGCTCGAAATTCACCATTAAACATATTTTCAACCACTCCTCTAGTATGCTCATTTAAACCACGATAAGTAATCTCACAAGCCTCCAAAAGACCATAACCATAATACTTTATAAATCCCTTAAGTCTCTCAAAATAAACCGGAAATGATTCATTTTCATATTAAGGAAAAGAGGTACTTGCCATTTTTTTAATAAGAAGAAAAAATAATAAAAAAATAAATCAAAGAAAAACAAAGATTATTCACAAATAGCCTAGACTCAATCAACACAAATCAATGTAAGCCAAAGTCCCCGCCAACGGCGTCATTTTGACAAAGGATAAATTAGGTCGTCACTAGTCTTCTAAAGTCAAACAAAACCTAACTAGACCACTAAACTAAGTAAAGTGACAATCAAGGGTCATTTCTCCACAAGGACTAAGGTGCACCAATATGTGTTAATTTAACAATAATTTAGACCGAAGAAATCGTTAAATTTTGGTTAAACTAAGGGTATAAACTATTAGAGTCAAATTAGGAAAACCACTAGGAATGAGAAATCACCACAATCATAAGTTCACATCCAACAACCAAGTAGAGATAAGGGGGTTGACATGCACTGGGGATATGCAAAGGGAATAATAAACACCTCTAAAATCGTTGTTAGGGAGTTTAGAGTCCTAATTATGGCAACAAAACCTATGCTTCGAGGCGTTATCACCTAACTAGGCCAAGTTAGGAATTTAAATCAAACCCAAGTTAATACAATCAACAAGTGATGTGCAACAACTAATCAATCAATCATGAAGATCATCCACATAAAAGTAAACCAAAAGGTGATGGAGCTCACATCAACTAAGTCACCAATCAACACCAAAAATTGAAATTGCACAAATCTCAAGCATAACCAACCCAATAAACTCTACTCATGTAAATAGGATGGAAACAATGATTAGGCTACTCCCAATCCTAGTTGATTAACTACTCACTACCCATTACACTACTAGACATTCTAATCATGGAAAGACTAGCAATAAATCACCAATCTAAAATCAAAAACCTAACAAAAATCATTAATTTAAATCAAGAAACAAGAAGAAACAAGGAGGAAAAGAAAAGTCTAATCTAGATTAACTATTAAACATTAAGATTAAACAATGCTAACAGTTAAAATAAAGCAAGAAAAGAAGAGAGAAGAGTAAGAAATGCTCATTGATAAATTGTTGAATCTTCAAATACAAGTTGTCACCCTTGAATTTCCAAATCTTCAATCTTTCTTTGAGTTTTCTCACTTTTTCCCTAAACTAAGCTATGGAGGCTAATCCTCCCTAAAACCCTCAGAATATTCTAAACCTAAGAGTGGTGAATAGAAAAATCCCCCTTCTTAAATTGGACTAAGGGGGGTATTTATACTCCCCCAATTACAACGTTCTAAAGCAAAACGGGCCTAGAAAAAACAAGCAGCGACAGCAGCCCGTGCGGGATGGAAAAGGGCCCAGGCGGGCTAACCAAGTCACCCCGGACGGGCTGGGTTAAGGCCCGGATGGTGCAGGGTCTTTGAGGCAGAAACTCTGCTCTTCAGCAGCCCGTGCGGGCTGAAGAGCCCGGGCCGGCGGGTAACAGCTCGGGAGAGCCAGAAAACGTGCCTGACTTCAAAGCACCATATCTCTTTCATTTTTCATCGTAATTGGAATTGTGACCAGTCGTTGGAAAGATATCGAGCTAAACTTTCATCTCCAACTTGAATCCCTAAAAAATATTATTTGTGATGAAAGTTATGACAGTTTTAATATGGCCCTTGTGCACAAATCCTTCCAAAAGCTCTTATTTTAGCAAAATTGCTCCACTCTATGCTTGGTGTGTGGTTTTCTTTTCCTCCCCTTTCAAGTGTTGCCCATTTGTAATTATTCAAATTCCTACAAAAAAAGGTCAAATAGAATAGTAAATAGAGGGAAAAGAACTATATATGACAAGAGGGAATTAATTAACACAAGAGGTAAAATTAGGGGAAGAATAAACTAAAAAGGGAAAGAAACTAAATAAAAATAGCCTTAGAACTACCCTATGAGTGAGACAAATCTCACTCATCAAATATGAACTTATGTTGTGAACGTTGAGTTGTTTGGAGACATAGCCTAATATACTCCTTAACCTCAGCTTGATTTTGCAAACAGTTGTCAGCTCGGACGAAATCTGGACATAACCACCCAAACTGACCACGTCCACAAGGAGACTCTTGGAGTAATCTTCAATCCAAAGCACAATCATATACATAACATAGATATATTATTAGATATTGCAAAGAAAGTTCATACATTTCATAAGTACCGATGTTATACCTCATGAATGCTTGAATTAACAAAACATTCAACATATCTCCGCAAAGGAACTCTTTCACATCATCCTTGGACACCCATGTCGACGCTTCCTTGTGGTAGTTGAATTCCGTGGCACCCAACTTAACCTCCAAAGGTGTATCATCCAGCATATCACGCATATTTGCAGGTAGCCACGAGCATGCCTTACCGAGACTTGAAGCGTTGATGACTCGATCCAAGTAGGTTTAGGAGGGTTTTGTTTGGGACTTGAACCTTTAGAGACTTGCGTTCCTTCCCCCGAAATTACCTTCTTTGGCTTGCTTGAACCCTCCTTTTCCTTCGCCTTTTGTAAAGGAGGTGAGTCCGCCTTGCTTTCGTTGGGCTTCTTTATTCTGTCCAAAACCTATTTATTTCGACCTAATTAGTTAATACTTAATAGATATGAATTAAATAGATCAATATGATTTAATACTTTAGTTGCTTCATTTTACCTCGTCTGAAAACCTCACCCATGCCGATGGCCAGAGCACATAACCACCACGAGCGTCGGTCAAGACATTTGTATCCGTCGACGGGTTAGGTAATGGGAGAGCAAAGTCTTCATAACCAGGATTGATCGAGACTACACTAATCGCCAAGTGATCATTATCCACCGATTGATGATGGACTGTTGCTCGTTCACTTCGTGGTTGTGCATTTCCTTCAGCCACCACAATCAAAACCGCATCTTTTACATCTAGTAAAAGTTGGCAAGGCGTTTCTTCCTTCAAAAGTATATGAACTGAGGTTAGTTTATATGATGACTTTGTTTTTGTAGTTATAAGAATACTATTAGTTACCTCTAACTCAAATATAAACGGTGCTGATTTTTGTGTGTTAGGATGGCTAGCTTTGTTCTCCAAAGGATGATCCAGTTTAGGTTGACATAACGTCGCTAAACCATACTCCGTAAAGACTGCGCTAAAACTTGCCGTGAGTTTCTCCGTCACCTTCTCTATAATCTCCTCCGTAAGCTTGTCCCAAAGAGCTTGTGCCATGGCTTCCATATCATGTGGGGTGAAAGCAATGGAGCATGACTTTGTGATTATGGAAGATTCTTTATTGTAGGCTTTTGTCTTTCTTAGCTGAATTCCACCGAAACCCCTCAAATGTCCATTGTGGTCCTTTCCCAAAGTCTTATATACAGCATCTTTGTTGGCTTGCGGAGTGAAGTCGCCACTAATCTCTTTTTGCTTGAGCCCCATCTACATAGATTATAGAAAAACAATTATTATTTTTAAATGAGAGTGAGTGAATGAGAGTGTGTGCAATAAGAGAGGGGGATTGTGCAAGTCAAATGAGAGAGATTGTGCAAGGGGAGGGGGGCAGCAAGGGGATGAGGGCAGGCAGGTGGGGGCAATGTGCACATGGGGTAGGGGAGGGCTACAGGGGTGGAGGTGGCAGTGCAAGGGGGTAGGGGGAGGCCAAGTTGGGTGGGGGCAGTGTGCACAGGGGGTGGGGAAGGGTTGCATGGGTGGGGGTAGGGGGCAGTGTGCACAGGGGGTAGGGGCAGTGCAGGGGTGGGGGAGGGTTGCACGGGTGGGGGTGGCAGTGCACGGGGGTGAGGGCAGTGTGCATAGGGGTGGGGGAGGGCTACAGGGGTGGGGGCAGTGTGCACAGGGGGTGGGGGAGCTGCAGGGGGTGGGGTGGCAGTGTAGGGGTGGGGGTGGGCAGGGGGTGGGGGCAGTGTCCACAGGGGGTGGGGGAGGGCTGCAGGGTGGGGGTAGGAGGGGGTGTGCACAGGAGGTGGGGGAAGGCTGCAGGAGTGGGGGGAGTGCAGGGGCAGGGGGTGTGTGCAGTGAGGGCAACAAGGGGGGAGGGCAGGGGGTGCGGGGAGAGTAGTTGGGGTGGGGGGGAGCCAGAAAATAAACAACCCGGGGGAGCAAAAATAATCGGGGGAGCAAAATATGTAGCGGGGTTGTAAAGAAAACCGAGGAAGCCAAAAAGGGGGGGGAGCAATTTAAAAGGAGCGAAGGTACTTACAACGAAATTGGCTATCTTCAAGGTCCCCGGATCTGAAATGGTCATCTTATTATTCTGATCACGCATATGCATGGAGCACCACCAATCAGCGACACGGTCAACTTTGATAGATGTGGCGTTGGAAGTAGAATTCGTCGTCGTAGAAGGGTAAAAATTATCGTCAATCCACGTTTGTCTCGCCCTCGCGTAAGTGTAGGAACCCATATGATAGTAATGGTTCTTCTGTCTTGCACTTTGTGCATGTTTCTCACGCTTAGCCTATAAGATAACATGGTTATTTTTAGAACATATATAATTGTACTTAAAGTAAATATGCAAATTCTAATATAGCTTAAAGCACAATATACTTACCCCCATCTCGGGCGTAGTATTTTGGGCAACAAATGCCTCCCAATCTTCTCGTTTTTATATATGTCCAAATATCAAAAGGCATGCTATCTAGTTGTCGTGAATCATCATCTCCAATTTTCCTCTTTTTGTCATTCCTCTTTCTCTGTTTCGAGATCCATCCACTAACTAGCTTGCTTTTGAAAGCTCTAAATCTTTCGGCCACCGCGGATAGGAACAATGCCTTTTTAGCTTCATTAGGAGTAATATGGAACAAATTCTATAAAAACAAGAAATAAACTAGGATTTAGTTTACTTATACTATACATCAATGAAAATGGGTTTCTAAATACAAAAAGAAAGTACATGGAACATGAAAAGCAAAAATCGGCCAGAATTGATGTTTACTTACCCAAAATGGGTTTCATCTTTCCAAAATGAGTTACTAAGTATATGAATGGCTTTTAGTTGACTCTAATGGTTGTATATGTTGTTATAAGAGCTAAATATGTCCTAACATGCTACTAAATTCGTGAAATTAAGTGCATGGAACATGAAAAGCATAAATCGGCCTGAATTGGCTTTCATTTAACCAAAATGGGTTTCGAAGCATGTGAAGTGACTTTTCTTGACTCTAATGGGTATATGTGTTGTATTTGTAGTTACATATGTCTTAACATGTGGCTAAATACGCGAAAGTAAGTACATGGAACATGAAATGCAAAAATCGGCCCGAATTGACCTTTACTTACCTAAAATGGGTTTCATCTTCCCAAAATAGGTTTCTGAGTATCTGAATGTTTTTAGTTGCCTATAATGGTTGTATATGTTGTTATAAGAGCTATATATGTCCTACTATGTTGCTAAATGCGTGAAATTAAGTGCATGGAACATGAAAAGCATAAATCCGCCCGAATTGACTTTCATTTACCCAAAATGGGTTTCAAAACATGTGAAGTGACTTTTCTTGACTCTAATGGGTATATATGTTGTATTTGTAGTTACATATGTATTAACATGTGGCTAAATACGCGAAACTAAGTACATGGAACATGAAATGCAAAAATCGGCCCGAATTGACCTTTACTTACCCAAAAATGGGTTTCTAAGTATATGATTGCTTTTAGTCGCCTATAATGGTTATATATGTTGTTATAAGAGCTAAATATGTCCTAACATGTTGTTAAATGCATGAAATTAAGTGCATGGAACATAAAAAGCATAAATCGGCCCGAATTGGCTTTCATTTACCCAAAATGGGTTTCAAAGCATGTGAAGTGATTTTTCTTGACTCTAATGGATATATATGTTGTATTTATAGTTACATATGTCTTAACATGTAGCTAAATGCGCGAAATTAAGTACATGGAACATGAAATGCAAAAATTGGCACGAATTGACCTTTAGTTACCCAAAATGGGTTTCTAAGTATATGAATGGCTTTCAGTTGCCTATAATGGTTGTATATCTTGTTATTAGAGCTAAATATGTCCTAACATCTTGATAAATACCCTAAACTAAGTACATGGAGCATGCTTTGCTAAATGTAAAAAACTTACACAAGTGTCTTCCAATAATGATTTCTTCATTGCCTCGAGCACTTCTTTCCACTTCACCAAAATGTTGAGTTTGCGCATACAAAACCCAATATGCTGACCATACTTTACACGCCACTGACCACAAGGTTGACCCAAATCATCATACTCGAGGGTCATTTGGGTCTTAACATTCAAACCCTTATTCGCACCCCTACCTTTCCGCTTCTTTGTTGCAATACTCCTTGGAGTTTTGGTTGAAACTTGCAACTCTTTCCCGGCTTTTTTGGGTGGCACACTGAGCGACGAGACAGCTGGATAATCTTCCCGAGCGTTGTTGTCAATGGGGGAGCATTATCTCCTTGCTCCTCAAGGAGCTGAACCTTGCGCATTTCCTCATCTTCTAAGCGCTTCTCCTCATCATGCGCTACATCTTCCGGTTCACCTTCATCCTCCTCCTTATCCGCATCATACTCGTCATCATCAAATGATGACTTATCGGTTAGCTCGTTATTTTCTTCCTCCACAATCACATCATCTAGGACCATGTTTGAGAATCCTGAAATATTTACAAAAAGATTTTAGAAATGCACAAGTTCAACAAAACATGAAATAAATTATAACTCGAAGATAAAACAAGAACATGAAGGAATTTCGAAACGCGCATACTTAAACAAACAAAAATGATGTCGTGCACCGCCAAACCACCCCCCAGCCACCTACCACCTGCCACCCCTGCCACCTGCCCCCTACACTGCAGCCCTCCCCCACCCCCTATGCACACTGCCCCCTGCCCCTACCCCTGCATCCCTCCCCCACCCTCTGCACTGCCCCCCCCCACTGCACACACCCTGCCCCACCCCCTCACTGCACACCCACTGCCCTCCCTCACTCCCCCCTGCACTACAGCCTCCCCCCACTCCTTATGCACACTGCCCCCCCTCGTCCCACCCTGCATCCCTCCCCACCTCCCGTGCACACTGCCCCCACCTCCTGCCCTCCTCACCCCTACACTATCACCCCTACCACCTGCCCCTGCACTGCACCCCCCCCCACTGCACACACACACCCTCCCCGCTGTACTCCCCCCACCCCACTGCATACACCTCCCCCCTCAGTGCACACACACCCTTGCATAGTCCCCCCCAGCGCCTTGCACAGTCCCCCACCCCCGCTCAAAACTAGAAATAGGCCATAACGAGTTTCATTTACCCAAATCGGTTTCTTCCATCATGTGATCCAACTTGAAGCGACTCTAATGGTGATACATGTACTAATAAGAACTAAACATGCCATTACATGCGGCTAAAAGTGAGAAATTAAAGAATTTTAGCTTGAAAAGCCGAAATCGGCCCAAAATGACATCCACTTACCCAAAGTGGGTTTCAATACATGTGAAGCTAGTTTAGTTGATTAAAATACATATATAGATACTAAAAAGAACTAAACATGCCATTACAAGCGACTAAAAGTGAGAAATTAAAGAGTTTTAACTTGAAAAGCCGAAATCCGCCCAAAATGACATCCACTTACCCAAAGTGGGTTTCAATACATGTGAAGCTAGTTTAGTTGATTGCATTACATATATAGATACTAATAAGAACTAAACATGCCATTACATGCGGCTAAAAGTGAGAAATTAAAGAATTTTAGCTTGAAAAGCCGAAATCGGCCCAAAATGACATCCACTTACCCAAAGTGGGTTTGAATACATGTGAAGCTAGTTTAGTTGATTACAATACATATACATATATATATATATATATATATACATATGTATATATATATATATACATATGTATATATATATTATACATATGTATATATATATATATACATATGTATATATATATATATACATATGTATATATATATATAATACATATGTATATATATATATACATATGTATATATATATATATATATACATATATATATACATATATATACATACATATATATATACATATATATACATACATATATATATACATATATATACATAATATATATACATATATATACATACATATATATATACATATATATACATACATATATATATACATATACATACATATATATATACATATATATATACATATATATATACATATATATATATATATATATATATATATTATATAATATATTATACATATATATTATATATATATATACATATATATATATATATATATATATATCATAATTATATATATATTATAATATTACATATATATATATATATATATATATATACATATATATATATATATATACTAAGAAGAAATAAACATGCCATTACATGCGGCTAAAAGTGAGAAACTAAAGAATTTTAGCTTAAAAAGCCGAAATCGGCCCAAAATGACATCCACTTACCCAAAGTCGGTTTCAATACATGTGAAGCTAGTTTAGTTGATTGCAATACATATATAGATACTAATAAGAACTAAACATGACATTACATGAAACTAAAAGTGAGAAATTAAGTCAAGTGGCCTTCAAAAGCCAAAATCCGAAATTTGAAATTGAGAAGTCGAGCCTTTTGCCACTTTCCTATGAAGTTTCAACCACTATCCCTTCCCCATGATCCGCACGCATGTAATTTGTCGCTAACTTCACATCAGTGACATTGGCGTCAGGAATGGTGAAAGGCGTTGTCTTCAAAAGCATCATACTCCTCCTCATCCTCAACATCACCAACTCCAAGTGTACTTCTTTTTCCCAGGACAACAATTGACCATTTCTTTTTCCCAGAAGGGTCAGTTACATAGAATACTTGCTTAATTTGTGATGCAAGCATGAATGGCTCTTCACTTTCACGTGACCGACCCAGGTCTACAAGAGTAAATCCACAAGGGTCATCTCTTCTTATGTAGCGCCGGTTATAATCAACCCACTTGCATCGGAATAAGTAGACGGTGAAACCAGAGTAGTCAAGCTCCCAAATACCTTGAACCCGCCCATAGTATATCAATGTAGCATCAATAGGAGACTTGTCTTTGGCACTTGCATACTGTGTAGATGATGCCTCTACTGAAACGCCACTTTTCTGCAAAGATCTCGATTTTTCATCTTGACGATCTGTCTGAAACGTATATCCATTAACATCATAACCCTCATGGCCCGTTTGGTAGTTGGTTATAAACGGTGGTAACGGGAATGAATTTGTGTGTAAATTTGTGAAAAGTATCATTGTCCATTCCCATGGTAATGCTAATTTATCCTATAGTGTCCACTTTCCTTCTTGAATTTTAATTCCCATCCAATACCACCTTGTAGGTGGTAATGAGTGGTAATGAAAATTGATTCCTCTTGAAGACAAAAACACAAGTTTAGGGGTGAGATTGCTTGCCTGTGGAGAAAAAAAGCCTCTTCATGGAGATTTTAAGGGTACTTACCTAATAAAATTACACTTAAAATTCATTCACATTACCGCAATTTATTAGCGACTACCAAACGGGTCGTCATAGGAGTGCAAAGCTTCTCGAGAACCAAATGCTAGCCAGTTAAGAGTTTCTGAAACAGTGGAATCTACTTTACGCATTAACCGGTTATGAAACCAATCAATAATCGTCCTATTATGCAATTGCATCAATGCTCTAGCCCCTTTTCCTGGATTTTGATCACACAACTCCTCCATATGCTCATCCAAGTAGGGATGGACTTGTACCATATGCTGCAATACAAATAAGTGTGCTTGTATCCGCATTTCAATTGGAGGTACAATCATTTTGGAGCCAAGTGTACCTTTACCCTCGAGTCTGCCCTCGTGTCGAGATGTAGGAAGTCCAGTAGGAGCAACATTACTTAAGAACTCGGCCACAAAATTACCGACCTCTTCACTCACAATCCCCTGAATAATACTTCCTTCTGGTTGCGCTGGATTCCTTACTTTATCTTTCAAAAAGCCCATATGTCTCTCAAATGGATAACACCACCTCAAAAACACCGTACCACATAGCTTAATCTCTCGAACTAAATGTACAACCAAATGGATCATACTGACGAAGAAAGCAGGTAGGAAATACATCTCAAACTTGCACAAAGTCTCTATTACGCCACCCTGGAGAGCATCAAGCTTCGACGGTTGTAGCGTTTTGCTACATATAGTATTGAAAGAAGAACACAACTCTGTTATGGTATGTCTCACGTGTTTCGGCAATATCCCTCGAATTGCAATCGGTAAGAATACTTACGTCATTACATGACAATCGTGAGACTTCATACTCGCTAGCTTCAACTCACCGTATAAGGTAACAAATCTTTTCATGTTTGATGAGTACCCTGATGGAGCCTTAATGTTGTACATAGACTCGCAAAAAAGCCGTTTCTTATCTCTAGATAGAGTGTAGCAAGCCGGAGGCAAATAGTTCCTATCATCAGCCGACCCCTCTTGAATTTCCTCTTTTTTTCACTTTCCTTTTCCTTTGCCAGACACTTTCTCTTTTTTATTTCTTTTCTTAGTGTCCTTATTTTGAACCCATAGCTCTGGTCGAAGCCCCTCACTTTCCAGGTACAGTCGCACTCCTTTGCTATCCTTTGTCTTATTTGGAATATTCATAAGTGTCCCTAGAATTGCGTCACATACATTGTTCTCTATGTGCATGACATCGAGACAATGTCTAACCTCTAAATCCTTCCAATATGGAAGTTTCCACATAATAGACTCCTTTTTCCAAAGTCCCTTACCACCATCACCCGCTCCTTTGCTGAATATCGTTTCAATACCCTTGACCTGATCAAAAACTTCAACTCCAGTAAATGGCCTACGAGCAACCCCGTCCTAAACTATTCCATCGAATGCCTTCTTCTTATTACGATAAGGATGGTCGCGTCGAAGGAATTTTAATAGTCTAGCTATTTAGTTTTTTTGTACGCTTTCACGATGTCAAAAAAAACTAAATTAATACATTAGCCTCATTCCAGTTAGAACTTTGAACAATTACCCTCATCGTATAAATAGAACTTTTCATCTTCCTCTAATCCTCTTTCCGATTTGGCATTATCAACTTATTAAATTCATGTCCGCCAATGTTGCTACTACAATATTCCCAAACTTTTAGAAAATCCTTTGATAAATACTTCCTTCATACCTTAGGGTCCGCATATAAACTTCTTTGTGAGAAGTAGAAATATATTTAGATTATGTGTCGTCGATGCAAATCGGGAAAACTTTCTTCCCTTTGTTCTTGTACCCAGATAAGTTCCCATGAGCAGGAAAGTCATTAAGAGTGTATAAAAGCATGGCACGCAATGTGAAAACCTCATCAGCATGTGCATCATACAATAAACCCTTCATCCCACATTTTTCTCAAATCATCATCAAGTGGTTGGAGTAGACATCTATGTCGTTTCCAGGCTGTTTCGACCCTGAAATAAGAATCGACAACATGATGTACTTGCATTTCATGCACAACCAAGGAGGCAAGTTGTATATAACTAGAAGAACCGGCCATGTACTATGTTAAGAACTAAGATTGCCAAATGGGTTTATCCCATCCGTACATAGGCCAAGCCTCAAATTTCTATCCTCGCCACCAAAGGTCTTATGCAGACGATTGATACCTTTCCACTCAGGAGCATCAGCCGGATGTTTGAGAAAACTGTCCTTTTTCCTTCTTTTTGCATGCCACCTCAAGTTCTTAGCATCTTTCTTGATTGACAACATGCGCTTGAATCGTGGTATAATCGGAAGATACCACATCACCTTTGCTGGAGGCCTTTTCTTGTCACCAACCGATGCGCGCCTAGAATGCGACTTCCCACATCAAGGACACTCATCCATATCTGCATATATGCATTTCGATATAGCACACAATCGTTTGGACAAGCATGTATCCTCTGGTACTCCAAACCGAAGGGACACGTCAGTTTCTTCGCATAGTAGTTCGACTTAGGTAGTTCATGGTCGTCCGGCAACATATCACCAACTGCTTGCAACAAGGAAGTGAAAGTTGAGTCACTTATATCAGATTTTGTCTTGATGTTAAAGAGTGTTATCACGGCCGTCAGCTTAGTGTACCTCGTATAACCGGGATACAACGATTTTCGAGACGGTTTCCCAGCATGATCATCCACCCCCTCCATCATCTCCTTGATATGGTCCCCATCATCATCATCATCATTCGCAATATTCTCATACTCGTCCTCGAGGTTCTTGTCATTCTCAATGACATCAAATTCACCTCTTTCATGCACATCGTTAACAACGACATTCCCACCATCATATATACCCTCCTCACCGTGTCAAACCCATACATGGTAGTCTTGCCTAAACTCACGACGAAAGATATGCTCCCTCAGCGACCCAATGTTACTAACCATCCCCATATTGCCATAATCAACACAAGGACAATAAAACCCATCAGCACCTGTTGCAGCCTGATGACTTAATGCAGCATCACAAAATTCAAATATCACACCCATGAATTCACTCGTGTCACGACTACCATACATCCATGCACGATTCATTTCAATCAGACCTCTAATTACACACAAGCAACAAGTACCTCATGTCAATAACAAACTTAACTACATGATTAGAGTTTATATATGAACGATATACATTTAACGAAATTAGGCATGCTTTCCAAGGGTCCTTATCACTCCAACCTAACCCATCCTTAGATTTCTAAACTCACTAGTGAATGTATGTCTTCTTTTCGATTCTACGGAAAATCCGACAGCATTTCCCTACAGTTCTCAAAGTACACGATGTAGATATATAGTTACTTATATTTACATATGTACCCAGAGAACAAAAGTAGGGAAACGATGAGCCAAGATTTTCCTCTATAGAATCGAAATAAAGACATACATTCACCACCTAAGTGAGATAAAACATCTAAGAAAAGTCCCAAACCGGGGACTATTCAAGACTTAATCCTAATGAGTAAGTCTCGAACGGGTATCTAGGCATATGATATGATGATGCATATATACATAGGTTTTTGAACAACAAAGCATTTACATCTAATCTTAATTCAATGATACATATACATATTTGCACATATAAATCAAATTACACATATAAACCAATTTACTAATATGAAATTAAAGAAAGTTAAGTATGAGCGATAATATACCAATATCAAGGTTGTAAATAGGGAAATGAACTCAACACTCCGTCACTAGCTAGTTTCAATAATCAACAACAAAGTTTAAAGTTCAAATTAGTATAAATTACCAAACTAAACTAAATTAAACTAAACTAAACTAAACTAAACTAAACTAAACTACAAAAATAACAATCATACTCATCCTACCACAAAGACCTAGTTTTTTAACCTCTAAATCAAACTAACTACTCCAATTAAAATCAAATTAACTCAAATGAATAAATTTAAACCCTTAAACTATTATACAACCTAATTTCACTAACAATTATTCATAAGATTACAATGAATTATAAATTTATGAGATTACAATAAAAGTTATGAAATTTTAGTTACCTAGCTAGGAAAAGGTGGTAATGTAGTTGTTTAGGAAGGGGAGGAGGAGGAATGAAGCTAGGGAGCAGCAGTGGTGGCGCGAAATAGGGGCAGAAATGGTGGCACGAAACTAGGACAGTGGTGGCGCGAAACTAGGGCAGTGGTGGGGAATCTTCACGTGCGCAAGTTGTCGGTGTTGGTGGTGGTGCCAAATACTGAGATGTGGAGCTGGGGCACTCGCCGGAGTTGGTGGTGGTGGCAAGTCGCCGGCGTGGGCAGTGGTGTGGAGCTGGGGCAGTGGTAGTGGCGCAAGTTCTTTGTGTAGTGAGTTTTTTTGGGAGGAAAAAAAATTTGTGTTTAGACTAGGCAGGTTTTTTGAGCTTAGGCATTTAGCACATGGGTTTTGGGATGCGGTCCCCTTAACTGCATCAGGTTAAAAAAAATAACCGCATCCGATATTAAATCTGATGTGGTTTTTTTTTGGACCGCATCCGCTTTTCTTTGCCAAGTTTCCCCCGCATTTTTTTGTTCATTTTCGGATGCGGTTTTACAAAAACCGCATCTGGTACAAAGTGACATATAAGGTTTTTTCCACTAGAGGTAGAATATGGTTGGTATGGCTTACAAGTTTGTTTATTGTGAATGTGTATAATTGTCAGCTCAACATATTCATTGTGAAGTGTTACACAAGGCTACAAGCAATAGTTTTGTTGTAACCATAGTGTATGGATACAATGATGCAGGGGCTAAGGAAGAATTATGGTATATTTTAGTTGGAATTAGTAGGAGTAATCATGGGCCATGATTGTTATGGAAGATTTTTTAACAATGTCCTCAATTCAGAAGATAGAATTGGGCCCATTGTGTCCTTGGATGAGGTTGCAAATTTTAGGCAATGTATTAGAGATAGTTGTTTGCATGAAATGGGGGTGTGTGGTCCCTTTTTTACTTGGTCTAACAAGCAAGAAGAGAATAATTGAGCATTTTCGAAGATTGATAGGGTTTTATGTAATGAGGAGTGGCACCAAAGGTTTGGGGATGCTAATGTTACCTTCTTACACTAGTGGAAAAATGAAGAAGGGCTGCGCTGAAAAAGGCCTGTAGGGCTGCGCTTTTTGACAGCAGCCCTTTCAGTAGCAGCCCTTCACTTTTTAAGTAGGGATGCGCTAGAAAAGCGCAGCCCTTAAGCTAGAGGGCTGCGCTAGTTAGGAAAAAGTGCAGCCCTTCTAGCTTAGAAGGGCTGCGCTAGTTAGGAAAAAGCGCAGCCCTTCTGAGCTAGAAGGGTTGCGCTTTTTCCTAACTAGCGCAACCCTTCCTACCCAAAAAAAAAAATAAATCGAAAATGAAATTAAACAGAAGAGAAGAGAAACGAAACGAAAATACTAAACCCAAAACAAAAAAAAGAATGAAACGAAAATGAAAAAAAAGGAACAAAAACTAATATACAAAGAGAAGTATACAAGAAGTATACAAGAACATTAATCAAAAAAAAGATGAAAATACAAGAAATTATATACAAAGAGAAGTATACAAGAACATTAATCAAAATAAACAAAGAGAAGTATACAAGAACATTAATCAAAACAAAGAGAAGTATACAAGAACATTAATCAAAACAAAGAGAAGTATACAAGAACATTAATCAAAATAAACAAGGAGAAGTATACAAGAACATTATAGATCTGAAAATACAATAACTACCTCCAAACATTAACCTAATAATGTTTAAATACATAAAACAAAACCCTAATACATAATTTAAGGGAAAAAAAATTTCGGAAAAACTTCAAATGCCTATTTGGAGGCTTAAACGAACTCGGAAGGCTTAAAAAGCCTAAACGTCATGGCACAGCGGTGAGTTTGACTCGTTGGCCCGTTCCGCTTTCGAAAAGGTATCACAATAGGCAATCGGACTCCGTCGGCATGTTTAGTGCAAATCATTTCAGGATTTTTGTCGCAAATGTTTATGGGAGTTTTTGAGAGAGAAGAGAGGATGAGAAAGAAGAGAGGATGAGAGAGAAGGAGCAAAGGAATAATGAGGGACGTGAGAGATGAGAGAGAATGAGGGATAATATATTTGACGAATCCCGCTTAATATTTGAAGCCCGCGAACTTGAATTTTTCAAATTTTTTTAAGAAGGGTTGCGCTTTTCTTCAAAAGCGCAGCCCTACTTAGTCAGAAGGGCTACGCCTTTTATAAAAGCGCAGCCCTTCACTTAGTAGGGCTGCGCTTTTAGAAAAAGCGCAGCCCTTCTGAAGTAAGAAGGGTTGCGCTTTTTCTAAAAGCGCAGCCCTACTGAGTGAAGGGCTGCGCTTTTATAAAAAAGCGCAGCCCTTCACTAGTAGGGCTGCGCTTTTAGAAAAAGCGCAGCCCTTCCTCCGCAGCCCTTCCTTTTTTTTCCCCTGGTGTTAAGTGAAGGAATATCTAATCATTGTCCATGTATTATCAAATTAGATAATGCTGTTATTAGAAGGGCTAGATCCTTTAAATACTACAACATGTGGAGTATGGCAGAGGAGTTTATGGATGTAGTAAATGTACTCGCAACAAAGCATCCAAGGAATTCCTATGTACCAGCTGGTTGTGAAGATGAAAAAGTTGAAGCAAGGTTTGAAGCAGCTAAATAGAAACAATTCTCCAATATGGAAAATGAAAGCTATGATAGCTTTTCCAAAATTGGTTAAAATTCAGGCTGAAATTCAGTCTTCTTTTTGAATGTTGAAATTCTAACCATGGAAGAGGTTGTATTGTAGGAGTATTAGAGATTGAACACAACTGGGATGTCCTTTCTGAAACATAAGGTAAAAGCTGGTTGGTTGAAAGGAGGAGAAGCAAACACAACATATCATGGTTGTCTCAAGAAAAGAAAACTGCATAATCAAGTGTACAATATAAAGATCTTGTTGGTGAGTGGAATAAAGATATGTAGGGCATTGAGGAAGCTTTTGTGAATTATTATGAAAGGTTGCTGGGGACAGATGACAATACTGGTTGTCATGTTAGTGATAGTATTGTCAAATAGGGTCCTACTTGCATCATGACATGACAATCGTAATATTTCATACTCGATAACTTCAACTCACCATTTAAGGTAACAAATCGCTTCATATTCGATGAGTGGCCAGTTGGAACATTAATGCCATACAAAGACTCGCAAAAAATTTGTTTCTCTACTCTCAACAGCGTGTAGCAAGCTAGTGGCAAATAATTCATCACCGAATCCTCCATCTTTTTATATTTTCCTAGTCTCCTCATCAACCCTTTCCTCCACTACTTTCTTTTTCCTTCTGTCCCTTTTTTGAACCCACAACTTTAGTCGAAGCCCCCTTTTTCCATTAAAAGTCGTGACATCTTAACATGTTTTGTCTTGCCCCGAATATTCATAAGTGTCGCAAGAATAGCTTCACAAACATTCTTCTCTATGTGCATGATACCCAAACAATGTATTCCAATCTAGGAGTTTCCAAAAAATGAACTTCTTTTTCTATAATCCTGCAGTTCCATCAACATTACTTGCAGATTTACCAAAGATTGTTTAAATTCCCTTAGCTTGATTATAAACTTCAGTTGCAATTAATGGTCTACGAGCAACTTCTTCTTCAATCGTCCATCGAATGCCTTTTTTAAAAATCGATAGGGATGGCCGTGTCTGAGGAGCCTTCTTGTGCGCATATAGACATGTTTGCAACCCTTAAGGTGTGTAAGCTCCATCTCATCTATACAAATTGAGCACGGTTGTTATCCTTTAATCTTATACCCTAATAAGTTCCCATAAACTGGAAAATCATTCATAGTACAGAAAAACATGGCACACAGAGTGAACATCTCATTAGCATACGCATAAATACTAACACTCCTTTGTTCCACATCTTCTGTAAATCTTCAACAAGCAGTTTTAGGTATACAATCTGTGTCATTTACAAGTCGTTTCAGCCCCAATATGAGAAGCGACAACATGAAGTACTTACGTTTCATGGACAACCAAGAAGACAAGTTATAAACCACTAAAACTACTTGTAACTCCTCGAAATTACATAACATTAATCAGTAGCAGAATCTAACTTAAGCATGTGGGTTAGGGCCCACTATTAATATAATAGCCTAAAATGGCTTCATAGCATACAAATGCTCGTCTAAAAATAATTATTATTACCCTTAATACAGAGTATTCTAAATATTCCAACTATATATACAGAGTCACTTCAACTTAATCTTTTGGGAGCATTCTTGACATTACTGATCTTGTGCTTTATTCGTCATACCTAGATAATTCCACAAAATAGGGAAAAATAAAACACAAAATAACCTAAAATGAGTTTAAAACTCGATAACTTCACTCCAGCCCATAAAAATGGTTTTAGTTCGTAATCATTTTCAGACACGACATACATCATATTGGTACTTGTTCGAAAATACTATCAGAAAACATTATCATTGAATAGTTTGCTGACAAGGACCATTTGCGTGAGCATAGTGCATTAGCATGTACAGGTTTTGGACAGATCATTAACATTATCAGATGACCCTTTTGGAAAGATTTAGGAATGGATTTTGATGAGATAAAATAGGGGGATTTTGGAAAGAGAATATATGAGCCATTGATTTTTTATTTAAAGAATGATATTGCTCAAACTCTACCTTGTAGAGTTATTTTACAACTCTAGAGGATCCAAACACTGAACTTGGGCTTAGATTTCTAAACATAAAATTGAATTGTAAGAGGGAAATAAATAAAAAGGAGGTAGGTTTACCTTTTCTTCTAAGAGCAACAAAGTAACAAAGCGGGGGGGGGACAAAGCTCTGGCGAGGGCTGCGAGCGCTGGGCTAGTAAGGCGGCGCAGCAGCAGAGCAGAACAACAACATGGGAGGGGGTCGAACAACAACATGGAAAAAGGAGGCCTGCGACAGTGCAGCAACAGATACGACGGGGCTCGGCGAGGTTCTCCTGAGGTCGGAGGAGTGGCGGTGCACCAGAAGTGGTGCGCATAGTGGTGGTGGTGCACGGTGGTGCCAGAAAAGAGAGGGAGGAAGTGTTGAATTTTTGTTTGTGATTGACAAACTCAAATTTAATGGTTTTTATAGCTGAAATTTGCAAATAAAAGGGAGGTGGAATGGATGAGGATTGGGGAGCAAGGTAGGAGAAAAGAGGAGAGAAGAGAATATGGGTGTTGGGGTGGTCGATTGTGAGAGAACTGAACATCAGCTTTCTTCATTCCTCTTTTATTTTCTTTCTTTCTTTTTCTTGTTTTTTTTGGTTGGAAAAAAGGTCAACTTTGACCCATTATCATGGGTTGGGCCTTGCCCAATTTGGGTTTCAAAATATCCACATTGAATTTTGGATAAAAATTTTAACTCGAAAATCATATAAGAAAATATATAGGATTTTCTTATTAAATCTATAAACTATGTTATAAAATCGTTTATCATAATAATTATCACTTTTATAATAACTAAAGTAAATATATTTATATTAAAAAGTATCTTTAAGCATAATCATTTAAAAAAACTAGGATGTAATTAAACTAATAATCTTGATTAGTGGCTAATAAAACGAGATTAAGGTTCGGGTATTACATCATCACTACCTTAGAAAAAGTTTCATCCTCGAAACTTGCAATTCAAACTTAAGGTCGTACTAATACTCCAAGACTATTTATAACTTCAAATCCTCATTTCTAAAATTATAATACCCAAATAATCATCAAAACTAACCTCAACTTTCTCAACGTTTAATTTCCCAAAAGATCATACTCCCTCCGTTTTCATTTTACTCTACACACTTACACTTTTCACGCATGCCAATGCGAAACTTTGAGGACATATATCTTTACTTTTTTATTTTTAAAAATTATAAAAATTACATATTAATGAAATACATGTTATGATGAATCTAACAAGATCCAACATGACTATATTTTTATCCGCGTATAAATCACAAAGGATGGTCAAAGTGAAATTTATAAAAAGAGTAAAATATCAAAGTGTAACAATTAAAATGAAACGGAGGGAGTACCTAGGTGGTGCAAAGTATAATACTCCACACTTCTAGCTAGGTTTCGGCTCTGATACCAACTCTGTAACGCCTCGAAATTGCATGAGCTTAGTCAGCACCGGAATCATAACTTAAGCCTGTGGGTTAGGGTCCATGATAAGTCTATTTTATACATGTTATTTGTGCTTATATATTATTTTTGGGTATAAGTTTTGAAACTTATAATAGGTTGTCTCTTATATTTTAACATTATAAGAGTTAAATTACTTAGATAGCAAAAATTGATGAAAAGATGAATAAGACGTGCTTAATAAACTTCTTGCTTGATTCAACTACCACAATACTTAGAGTTAAGCATATATTAAGGGATTAAAGTTTGTTTTTTTTTCACCTTTAACGGACTATTCTTTTTTTCTTCACCTTTTAGGACCTGAGCTAAACTTTCTGAGTAAAATATAACTAGGGTTAATATGTGGGGCCCATGTAACTATTTTCCTGCTCCCAAATACCAAAATGACGACGCTTTAATTTTTTTTTTCCTTCTCCTTGATTTCATTCCCGCGTTCCAATCTACCTCTTTCCTATTCCTCTGTTATACTCTAAACTTTCAAGCGACATTGTCAGAGCAAGCTAACTGCCAAAGCTTAAAAGCTTCATCAATGCTTCGATTTTTTTTTGCATCTAATTAAGGTATGGTTTTGTTTCATCCTTAAGTTGTTATTTTTCATGAAATTCAATTGATTTCTTCTATGGGTAAAATTTGCGGTTTATTGTTCTATGTTGAACTGAAATTTTAAATATTGTATTTTAGTCGAAATTTCACATATTTTAGTCGAAATTTGTGTTTTTTTTATGTTGTATTGTTGTTCGCTTTGGGTTTTGGATGTTAATTATGCATTGTTGTTAATTTGGGGATGAATATTAGGGTTTGATCATGCGATTATTGATGTAAAAGAAAAGAGCAAGTAGCCAATATTGTTTATTTTAGACGATAAACACGTTTAAATTAAGCATAATCAGGGTGAAGATGGTCTTTTAAATTAAGCTTAGAACTGTGCCTTCATCAGTTGATAGTGAAGATAGTCTTTTATTGCAACTCATTTTCTTCACTCCATCACTTGAGTAAATGCATATCTTTCTTACCATCTTGCAAAACTCATGCCATGGATCATCGCCTGTAGGTTTGTGTTTGAAGATCTTGTATTCTTCTTGTTATTAATAAGTAGCCAATATTGTTATAAATAAGATTATAAACTGTAGGTTTGTGTTTGAAGGTCTTATATTCTTTTTCTTATCTTTCAAATTATGTACTTATATTTGATTATGTATGTAAGTAAGTTTATATTCATGTAGATGCACTTAATTTTATATATTTTGAATTCTATTTTGCACAATTTCCTTATTGTGATATCCTCACCACTAATTTGCTTGCAGATATGGATATTCCCATGAGTATAATATTACACCATGGGGGAAAGTGGACAGATAAGTTTGGATTGATATATGAAGGTGGCTTTGTAAAGGTCATTAATGATCTTCCTTCTGACTTTGATCCTTTGTATTTGAAAGCTGTGATTGATTCTTTGGGTTATAATGACATCGTGATGCTCCATTATTGTGACCCTCTAAATAATCTCGATTGTCGAGTTAGGATGGTAGGTTATGATGATGATACATTTGGGAATTTCTTGAGTTGCTTAACCAACTGTAGGATGTTAGATGTTTTCACGGAACATGAGCATGAGGAAAACATTCTTAAATACAAGCATGCATCCTTTGGTGAGGTTAGTTGTATGTTAGAAAGGGACGTTGAAATTCTTTAAATGGACCACAACAATGGCCACAATCATCTTACCCACCAATTGAAGCACCTTCATTGAAGAAAATCCATAATAGACCCACTGTAAAGAGAAAGCCATCTCTAGGGGAGGTTGATGGTTGTAAGCTGTCAAGGAAAGGTCAAATAAACAAATGCAGCAATTGTGGGGAGGTGGGGCACAACAAAAGAAAATGTGTTGCCCCGGCAAAGCAACCAGGTTGCATAAAAGTTCTCAAGAAACCTATAACAACACCCAGGAAGAAAAAGAAGCAACAGAATTGTGTCTCAACAACACTAGTGAAGCCTTCAACACAACAAACCCAATGCTCAATTGCTCCACACAACAAAGGTGTTGGAGTGTACACTTATCCAAGTGGTTTTCAGAGGCAAGCAGAGGTTATATTTCATTAAGAAAATGTTCACTTAATTGTTTAATTTCAAATCATTAGTAATACAAGCTTTTCAACGTGATTTTTCTACTGCACAGTTCATCAATACCGTTGGGAGTCAATCAACCAAAGCATCAAACTCAACACAATTGGATCAAATGGGTTAATTATACAAGAGACCAACACAATTGTTCTACCTTGACTAAGACAAGGTAAGTAAGTATAATCCTAGCATAATTAGTAATATTCTAATTACTTGAACATGAAAACAAAAATTGATATTAGAATTACTAATGATAAGAGAAATATGCATTTCTTCAACTTATGCTTTGATTCATGCTTCAACTCCTCCACTTCATGTTTTAATACTTGTTGGTTATCATGGTGTGCAACTTAACCACATTTTTTTATTTAAATTAAACAGGATGGAAGATAGAAGATGGAAGAAGATAATTTGAAATAAGAAGAGCTTGAGTAGAAGAACTTTTTGTTGAAAGAGAGATGTTATAAACTCTGTTTATGTTTAAAGAGCTTTTATAATGACCTTACATCAAGCTCTCTGCTTCAAACTGTTGTTTTTGATTTGCAATTTATTTTTCCTTTTTTTTTACTGTACTTCAAATGCTCAGGTGGGTTATACAGTAGTTAAGTTGCCGAAAAACTAATCACAAGTCCTAAAAGGTGAAGAAAAAAAGAATAGTCCCTTAAAGGTGAAAAAAAGCAAACTTTAATCCCTTAATATATTCTTAACTCACAATACTTATGACGTTTTACATGCTATTGACTTATTTGATATTTATAATAGTAGTATGTTTTTATCATGAAATTACTTTGCTTTAGAACCCTTTTATTTATTACTATGTATTTGTTTTGTAGGAAAATTAGAAGAAGAAAGAAAAAAAACAAAGAAGCATTGAGAACAATCATTAAAGGAAAACAAATGAGATGAAGAAAGCTCAAATAAAAGAAGCTAAGTTGACTTTCATATGACGTGTGAAAAAGAGTCACCCATCAATTGTAATAAGTGGGGAAGCCTAATGTTGTCAATAGCATGTATCGCACGACAATTGAAGAAGGAGAAAAAACGACCCTACTTACGAGAGTTATAAAACAGGTGGCGACATACAAGAACGGAGGGCACGAACTAACAGAGCAACCAGAGAGAAAACAGAGGAGAAAGAGAAGATATAGAGCAGAGACCAGTAGATACAAAATAGTTCGAAGAGGAGCATGACGAAGATTTTCATCTCAATCTAGAGTTTCTTTCTTTCTTCTCTTGGTTTATGTTATTAAATTTCATCAGTTACTATGTTAAATTAATTTCAGATTTCACTTCAATTAGTTGGGTAAATTTAGTTTCAATGTCTAGCTAAATTTCCATAATCTAGGACTTGATGTAGTCTTTTATTTTCTATGAATTTACTTTAATTTATTGTTCGGGTTAGATCTCTATTATATAAGTCAAGGGGAGCTATGATGTCCTCCAATGAAATGTCTTTTTCATCCTTAGCTAAATATATATACTTAATTGTATATTCATATTTAATTTTGTACAATTATATTTTTTCCTAATTTAATGATGGATCAAAAATTCCAATAATAAACTAAATAAGCATTAACGAAGTAACTTGACATAATGAGAAAAATGATTACTCAATAAAAAAATTACAAATTTAATCTGACTACTTTACATCTACATGTTTATCTGAATTTCTAAAAACTTTATAGATCACAGTAGTTTGTAAAACAATAATTATAAATCACACTTTTATAATTAGATTTTGATGAAATTTAGTAAGAATAGACTCAAACAATCGATAGTTTATCATATTGCAATTTGATAATCTTGATTGGTTTCATATAATTAATTTGGCCAATTGATTATATGTTATAGGTATTATTTTATTAGCGGAAGTGAAAGTTCAATATTAGTTTGTGGGGTTATCAAACGTCAAGTAGTATAATATTAGGAATAGTTATATACTTGGGGTGATCTTTGATATGAATTTCTTGTTCGTAATGGAGTCATATTAGCTGCTATGATCATGGAAGTAGGCGTAAAATAAGTATAAATACACGTTTTCTACCTTGGAAGAGAAGATAATATATCATAGGAAGTTCGACCATTGCAATACAATTGTTTTCACCCCAACTAAAAGTTTGATTCATTATAGAAAGTAATTGGCGAAATCTATGTCCTAGAACTATCTCTCATATTTGGTTTATACTTATTGACTCGTGGTTAGAGTTAGAAATAGTTTAGTTCTTATTTTAGTAGTCTATTTTATCATCACCAATCACTGTTTCCGGATCGTCTAAATAATATTAGAACCTCTCAATCTGGTAGTTGATTATACCTCCTTGTGCGAAACAATACATTTCTCACCTATAGTATTATACTTAACCCATACACTTGCAAAATTGTAGGTATATTTTGGACTGACCAGCCCACTATTAATATATAATAGCCTAAAACGGATTCTTAACATACAAATGCTCGTCTAAAAATAATTATTATTAACCATAATACGGAGTATTCTAAATATTCCTAATATATACAGAGTCACTTCAATTTAATCTTTCCGGAGCATCCTTGACATAACTGATCTTGCGCTATCTTCATAATACCTAAATTATAATTCCATAAAATAGGGAAAAGAGAAAACACATAAAATAACCTAGAATGAGTTGAAAACTCAGTAACTTCATTGCAGCCAGTAAAAACAGTTTTAGTTCATAATCATTTCCATACTCGGGCATACATAATATTGGTACTTGTTCATAAATACTATCAGAAAACGTTATCATTGAATAGTCTACGAACTGATAGGGACCATTTGCGTGAGCATATTCATTGGCAAGTACAGGTTTTGGAAGGAGCATTAACATTATCATATGACCCTTTTGGTCCGTGTTCATTCGTATATCACAAAATGAATTCCTCTACCAGTAGCTTGCCCATTTGCCAGTTCATTTCATAATGTCAAGCCAACAAAACCATCCACTTTTACAAATTTGCATATGTTCATATTTCCAAACAACACCTATAAATCATAATAGATCCATAATTCAATATAGCCATACTTCAAAAACGTGACTATTTATAACGTTCATGAGCATTCATCGAGTCTAAGCATCACATAGTCATATCATCACAAAGTCATATCCACACATTCGAGCATATCGTTGCACATAAGTGCATATGAGCATGCATAATTGCTAAACATGAAAGGATACATATAACACACTAGACATACACATATTTGCTGGACATAAAGGTTACATCATATACTATTGCTTTTCTTACTCCTACGTATCGTCATAACTTATCCTACAAGAATCGTCATGCGTAACCTCAAAGTTATAACAACATATAACCCATAATTAGAAACTATCCTCTAACAACCAAATGATTCTAGCTTACATCATCTCCAATTTTATAGGCTTAGAAATACATCAAATAACTACACTTTTGGAGGATTAGTACAACATGAGACATCCAAAAACCATTGTCATACTTTAGCTTGAAAACTTAAATGCCATTTTGTGAAACTAATATTTGGGTCTTTGAAAATATATTTGTAACTTCTCAAAGTAATTAGGCCCATCACTATATCTAATTAACAAGATAGCTTTCATAGAACCTTTAAATAAATCTAATTTAGGCCTAATAATTAATAAATTAGCTATGATGGTTTGATGGAAAATAAAAACTAAATCAAATGGCTTCTAGGCCCAACTGTAATCTAATTAACAAAGGGGTGAACTTGGGTTTCGATTTCTAAACTTAAAATTGAATTGTAAGAGGCCCATGTCCCAAAAAAACATGTCATTCCTCTCTCTTATCAACTTTCTTTTTCATCTTAAGAAAGTTTGTCATGGATTATGACCCATTTTCACCAATGCACCCCACTCATGAGTCATAACCTAAAAAGAAAGAACATCATCTGATCCTTCTCTATCCCACTTCTTACTATACTCCATCTCATTTTCTCTCTCCTACATCAATACATACTAACATTTTTGGCACGCAATGCATAAATTTTAGCATTTATTTTGGGCACACTTAGGTATTTAAAAAGATGATATCATTCACTTATGCTGAATTACAATTTTATGTGCAACATAATGTGGAATAAAAAATATCATTTTTGAATTGACATGTTTTTACATGTAAAACTGTAGATTTTGAACTACTGTGTTTAAAGGGTAGAGTGTTAATGTTCTATAACTATTATCACTCCCTTACCATTCTTTATATAATAGAAATTGTAAGTAATAGGTAATAAGCAATATTTATTTTATTAGCGCATAAGTTTGATATTCTGTAAAAATTATGCGGTGGAAATATAATGCCATTATTATCAATATTGGTAACCACTTTTTAATTGAAGATTCTCATTTTGTCAATAATCTTGAAACTTTTTTGTGTAAAGTTTTTCAATCAAATTCATTTTTTTACTTGTGTCTTAATTAGGTAATTATTTGTTTTAATCTTAACTTGTTTAATATGGAAATAGCTTCTATCTTCTTTCCTTCCTAACATTTTCTTTTTCTTAAGGGTATTTTTGTATTTTTAAAGGGGACACTATGCCTCCCCCCTTCAGTTATATAATAGAGATTTATACCTTTTGATTTTATAATATCATACAAGATTATATATAAATTAATTTATATATTAATGATCCTAAATAAATTAATTTGGTATTAATTAATTTTGATTTAAAAGTTTAGTAATAAAAACTTCTAAAAAAATAATAATTCATGTGCGTACAATGTAAAGAGAAAATAATTAATTTCGAAAGTGTGTCAAAATATAGCAAAATGGATGTCTATTTATAAATTTAAAAAAATAGGACCATTGGTGAATTTTTTTTTAATTTGTACTCCCTCTGTTTTTTTTATCTTTCTCACTTGGAATCTTGACACTATTCATGGTTAAAGAGAATCTTCTCAAATGCTCTCAATTTATAAGAAAAAACATAGTCATGTGCGGTCTTGTTTGATTCGTCTCAATTAGTACTTTATTAATATTCAATTGTTATAATTTTTACTAATATATAATGAAAGATATTTAAGTTTTAAAACGTGCATTGGAAGACGCGTACAAGAAAGTGAGAATGATAAAAAAAACAGAGGGAGTATTTTTTAAGTTATCTATATTAATATATTTACTAATAGCTTTACCTCTACTTCTAAGAGCAGCGAAGTAACAAAGCAGGGGAGGGGAGCAAAGCTCCGGCAAAGGTTGTGAGCGCCGGCCTGGTAAGGCGGCAGCGTCGCTGGTGGAGTAGCAGCGGACCAAAACAACAACAAAAGCAATGGCGGATCATTGTTAGGGCTGGAGTGGGCCTGGCCCCCCTTAATTTTATAAGATAAAAGAACTCCTTTGTAACATAATGTATGAAATACAAAGTTGGCATAGTGGCAATTGCATTGAATGCCAAGGAACCTTTCATATTTAGGTTCAAGGTTCGAACCTTTTTGACAAAATTTAATGCATTTTTTCCTACTTTTCACATTCTCTTATTTCTTCATTTCAAATGCCTTTTTCTTTTTCTTACTCCCTATGTCTTTGGCCATTTATTGTTAGTAACCTCTTCTTTTTCTTTTCCAAATTATTCCTCAAAACCATAAAAAAATAAGTGTAATCACCTGTTTTTGTTTGAAAGTAATATTTTATATAAGGTAGTTTTTTGAAAGAAAATTTCAAAAGGTAGTTTTTTTTAAAAAAAAAAAATTGATTGTAAAAGGTAGTTTTTTGAAATTTTTCCTTATAAATTTTACAATTAACTTTTAATTTGTTTATTTGGCCCCTGTAAAATAGTTACTCAAGATCCGCCACTGACAACAAGGGAGGGGGTCAAACAAAGACGGGAGTTCGAACAGAGGAAAGGGGAGCGGATCAGGTATGCGATAGTGCACAACAGGTGTGACGGAGCTCGACGAGGTTCTCCTGAGGTCAGAGGAGCGGAGGTGCACTAGACGTGGTGCGCAAAGTGGTGGTGGTACCGCGATGGTGCCAGAAAAAGAGAGGGGGAAGTGTTGAGTTTTTGTTTGTGGTTTACAAACTCGATTTCAATGAATTTTTATAGTTGAAATTTGCAGACAAAATGGAGGTGGAATGAATTTGGATTGGTGAATCCTCACCTTGGGGAGCACGGTAGGAGATAGAGATGGCAGTGGATCCTGGACCCGGCCCGAATCCGTGGACCCGGATCCGTTTTTCCGGATCTGGAGCCTAAAATTATGGACCCGTTGGATCCGGGTCGGATTCGGGTCCACTTGCCAAAACACGGATCCGGATCCGGGTCTGTACAATAGACCCGGACCCGGACCCGGATCCGCAGATCCGTTTTTTTTAAAAAAAAAATGCCCAAATTGGGCTGGCTGGTCCATTTTAATGTACTAAACTTCTGCGGTTCTGCCTTCTACCTAAACACATAAAACCCTAACTCCCTAGTCCTTCTTGCTACCAACCGGTTCCCTACGTATTCTCCACCAAGTTCTGGCGCGTTTCTGCACCTATTCCGGCGCGTTTTTGCACCAGTTCCGGCGATCGATTTTCTGCGCGTTCTCCACCAGTTCCGGCGGCTAGTTCCTGCGCGTTTCTCCACCGTTTCTCCAACATTTCTTAGGTCTTTCTCTTTGTTTCTCGAAGGCTTTGTATTGTTTGTTGTATTATTTGTTGTGGTTGTATTTTGGTGGTTGTATTTTGGTGGTTGTATTGTTTCGTTTGTATGGTTGTATTGTTGGTGGTTGTTACATTGAGAAGCATAGTGCTGCTGTCGACTTATGTTGGGTTGTGTGTCTATGTTTAAAATTAGGTTGCTATCGATGTAATAACTTGTTTTGCTGGGTACATTTGGTGCCTATACTTTGGCATTGTATAGCGAAAGATCTCATCATACCTCTCTTTGTAGATAGTGTTGGTAATTAAAGTATTGTCGAATATGTAATTTTCTTATGTTACCTGTTTCTTGGTAGCCTAATTTTTTGCATCATGTTAGTATAGTTAAGTCAATTGATTTTGAAGCTAAGTTTAGTTAGTATATTAGTATAGTTAAGTCAAATGAGTCGGATCCGTTTTGGACCCGTTTTGGACCCGGATCCGTTGGATCTGGATCTGGGTCCAACTTTCTTAGACCCGGTGGATCCGGGTCGGATCTGGATCCAGGGTTTGAAAACGGGTCCGGGACCGGGTCCACCTGGACCCGGTCCAGATCCGACCCGTTGTCATCCCTAGTAGGAGACAAACAGGAGAGAGGGGGTAGAAGATGGGTGCTAGGGTGGTTGGGTGTGAGGGAGCTGGACATCAGCTTTCTTCATTCCTCCTTTCTTTTCTTTATTTCTTTTTTTCTTTTTGGTTGGAAAAGATTTCAACTTTGACCCATTATCATGGGTTGGGCTTTTCTAAGTTTGGGTTTCAAAATATCCACATTGGATTTTGGCTAAAAATCTTGAAGTCAAAAATCATATACGAAAACATATTGGATTTTCTTATTAAATCTGTTTGGGCTCAATTAATTAGAAGCCCAATCAAGGCATAAAAAATCCTTCTAAGGCCCTGGACATGTGGCAGCAGTGGCTCCTACCACTAAGTTGATCTAATCCAGAGTTTGGAGATCCATTAAAGAACTGAAATAGTCAATTCCCTGAAGAGGCAACATAACCATTGACCTCAAAAAAGACCACTCAACCAATGCTCCCTGTCTGGAAATCCCCAGCACTATAAATACCAGCAGCTTCATCAATGAACTGGTATTAAATTCTCACCTAACAAACTATAGCATCTCTCTCTACCTCTAACATCAACTGACTTGAGCGTCGGAGGGGAGATCCCGGAACAACCCTGGGGGTAGTCTAACCTTGTATTGTAGGTTTCCGGTGTACCGATAATTTGCTCAGGTCAACGCTCTTGGGGCCCACTCCTATGCTGCACACATGAGCATCTCCTTAATTTCTAGACATAAACAGTTTGGCGCCGCTTGTTGAGATAATACAAGAAGTTATTTCACCACTAATCAGCATGATTCACCCTGTTGCTACTCAGCAAAACTCACCTCATTATTACTCAGCGTTGGCCCCAGCCAAGAGCACCTGCAACAAACATCCTTCAGCACAAGCCCAATGATCTGAGCGGGCACCCTCATCTTCTCAACACAGGAGATCCGAGCGTGCACCTTCACCTCCCCCCGTCGGTCTCCTTTAGTCTAGACCATAGACCCCAACCAAGAGTAGTCCAACGGCGATCATCCATCCCTGTCGCAACAAATACAACAAGTCGACCCTCCACCCCTGTGCGTGACAGATATCGCTCTCATAGCTCCTTGGCTTCAACAAACCTTACAACACAGCATAATGGATATGCTGACCGCCATTTAGCAAGGGCACGCTGAACCTGACCCCCGTGTCCCCCTTGAAACTAGGGACCGAGTCCTAGTACGCTCTCAGAGGAAAGAGCACAATACCCGCTTGGCCTGCGGTCAGCCTAGTCGGCAAAGATTCGAGGCCAGAAAGCCCAGTCAGCATGAGAAGAAACCCATATCTCCAAATCCCCTAAAGGCGATGTCGGACGCAAACCTGAGGACGCCCGACACTTTTTTCACCAAAAGCGCTTCAACCAGGGATATGATGCGAGACACATCCTGAATAAGAAGGCCACTCAACGAGAGGGGAAAGGCGACTCAGTTCACTCTAGACCTCCTCGGATCAACTGTGGAGCTAACAAGATCATGGTACCATTCAGCCAAGAAATCTTGGAGGCGCCTACTCTAGGAAAAATTAACCCCCCTCCATCGAACCGTTGGCAGGCCTAACCGATCTGGATGATCATATGGCCACCTACAAAGCTCAAATGAGCGTTTAAACCAGCTGCGAAGCGACTAGGTGCTGATTTTTCCCTATCGAACTCAAGGGCCTCGCCCGAAATTGGTTTCCAAGAGCTGCCCGCCCAGATCATAACCGACTTCTTAATATTTGAAGACCTATTCATCCATTAGTTTGTGGCTAGAAAAAGGCAGAAAAAGACGAGCCTCCATTTGATGGGTCAGATCAGACAAGAGAAAAATTAAAGCTTGGCCAACTGCATCAAAAGATTCAATGAAGAATCACTTAAAGTTTCAGACTTGCAAGATGCGGTAGCATTCATTGTACTAATGTCCGGACTCGAACCCGGTCGGCTAAGATGGTCCTTGGCGGAAAGCGAGGTAAAGACCTTTTTGGAAGCAATGACTAAGGCTCAAAGGTTCATTCAAGCGACAGACATATGTTGCCACTCAGAGGACGGGAGAAAGAAGAGAAAGGAAGAAGGAAACTACAAGGACCAACTGAAGCAACAAAATACGGGAGGTTGGTCAGACAGGTTCAGCGACCATGGCCACAATTCCCAGTTTAACAAGAACCGAAGGGAGATATACTTGGACATCAAAGACAAATCCATGCTCCCCCGCCCAGCCACCTCCCATCGGAACGTCTTCCGCTCGGAAAGATAAGAGTCAATGGTGTGAGTACCACAAAGAGTGTGGACACACCACCAAGGACTACGGAGAGCTTAAGAAGTTCCTTGATAACCTGACAGATCAAGGTAAGCTAAACCGCTACCTCAAGCACACAAGCGAGGAGAAGGGCATGCAGAAGGTAGGTCAGGCGAATAGTGGGGACACTGAAGGCTTTATCAAGGACATCGAAGGTGGCTTTGCCTTAGGAGCCTAACCGACTGATCTCGCAAAGCCTAACTACAGACTCTCAGGCACCAAGTGCTGGACGTCTAACAACCCCGACTCGACTGCCCCATAATAAACTTCGAGGCGTCTAGTCGGACATTACATATGGCTAAAAAAAGAGTCAAGAGAGTGTTAGTGGATAGCGGGTCTTCCGGTGATATATTCACGTTGGAGTGCCTCGAGAAGTTGAAGTATAGTGAGCGAGATATCACCTCCCTCAATCAGCCCCTCATAGGCTTCGGGGGAAACTCGATACACCCGGTCGGATCAATAAAGATACCCACTCGGATGGGGGAAAAATGCAAGAGTAGAAGCCTATTGATTAACTTCTTGGTGGTAGACATCCCCCCTAGCATACAATATCATAATGGGGGGACCCACTCTGAACAGGGTCAAAGCTGCCATTTCGACCTACCAACTCCTCATGCAATACGAAACCGACGAAGACAAGGTCGGAAAGATCAAAAGGGATCTACAAGCAGCAAGAGAATGTTACATCAACAGCAAGAGGACTCGAAAAAGAGAAAATGAGAAGAGGATCAGTCCTCAAGTGGCCTCGTGGTCTACATCACTGAGAACCCCAAACAGTTTGAGCGCACTCAACCAGCTCAGGACGATGAAGAGGTAGTCATCGACAAGAAGCTTGGTCGGACATTGAGGGTAAGCAAAGACATGGACCCTCAAACAAGGAAGGAGATTATTCAGGTACTCCCATAGTACAAAGATTTGTTTGCATATGAGGCCTCAAAAATGCCCGGGCTCAACCCTAAATTCATGAGTCATGAGTCATGATCTAAACATAAAAGAGGGGTGCATTCCAATCAAGAAAAAGCTGAGACATCAAGATTGTGAGAGGAATGTTGCAGCAGCTGCAGAAGTCAAAAAATTGCTTTAAGCGAGCTTCATTGTGTTGGCCAACATTGTGTTGGTTGAAAAATCAAGCGGGGCATGGAGAATGTGCGTGGATTTCACCGACCTGAACAAGACCTGACTCAACGGTTGAGCAGGCTCTTTTAAGCTTCATAGATGCAAACGCGGGGTACCACTAGATCCCCATGGTCGGACAGCCTTCTTCATGAGCCAAGGGGTATATTGCTATAAGATGATGCCATTTGGACTCAAGAATGCTGGGGCTACGTATCAACACACAGTTAACAAAATCTTCAAGGATCAACTGGTCGAAACATTAAAGTTTACGTTGACGACATGATAGTCAAAAGCAAAGCCTAGGGACACCACCCATCAGACCTAAGGGAAACCCTCGACACTCTAAGAAAGTTACGTATGATGTTGAACCCAAAGAAGTGCGTGTTCGGAGTAAAAGGGGTGAAGTGCCTCAGATTCCTGGTGGATGAGAGAGGAATTGGGGCCAACCCCGACAAAATCAAAGAGGTACTAGAAATGAAATCCCCTCGGAACGTGCGAGAGGTGTAGCGCCTAACCGGCTGTCTGGCTGCCCTCAGACGCTTCTTGTCTAGATTAGCAGACAAAAGCCTATTATTTTCATAGCTTTGAAGAGAAAAGAGTTCATATCCCCCTTGCTGGGGGAAACCTTGTTCATTTACTTAGTTGTTTCAGAGTATGCACTCAGCGCGATGTTAGTGGCTGAAAGGGATGAGAAGCAACACCTAGTTGACTTCGTCAGCCATGCTTTCCGAGCAGCAGAAGCTAAGTATAGCGAGGTAGAAAATATGGTCTTCTCCCTTGTAATGGCGAGTCGGAAGCTCAAGTCGTACTTCCAAGCTCACCAGCTCGAAATTCTCACCGGCCAGCCACTCAAGAAGTTGCTTAAAAGTAGGAACCACACCAAGTCGGATGACCGATTGAGCAGACCAACTTGCGGATTTTGGGTTGGAATATGAACCAAGCAAGGCAATCAAAGCCCAAGCCTTGGAAAACATCATCACCGAGTGCATCACTAGGCCGTCAATCGCTAAACAAAAAGATTGAAAACTACAGGTGGACGACTCCTCCACCAAAACAGAGTGCGAAGACGATCTAGTGATCAAACTCCCGCTCGGGGACAAGATGGAATACGCCATCAAATTTGAATTGTTTGGATACAACAATGAAGCCGAGTACGAAGCTCTCATCCGGGGACTTCAGCTATGCATCTTGGCCAGGGCCACAGCAGTCAAAGCTCAATCCGACTCACAACTCATAGTGGGTCAGGTATTTGACGAATACGAAGCCAAGGAGGACAACATGAGAATGTAGCTGGCTAAAACCAAAAAATCATCAAAAACCTATCCCATTTCAATATCAATCACATACCCAGTCGGAAAATCAACAAGCTGATACCTTAGCCCGGATGGCCAGTTTAGTAGAGGGATCAGCCCCTCGGAACATCATATGGGAGGTACTGCGTCAGCCAAGCATAAACGCTTAAGAACAACTAGTGTTGAACCGAACATCTACCTGGATGGAAGAGGTAGTCAAGTACTTGAGGGACGGTATGCTACTTGAAGATCACAAAGAGGTCGAGCGACTCAGACACAAATCAAGATAGTTCTTATGGCACGAGGACCACCTCTACAAACATTCCTTCACTTCCTCAAATGCGTAACCCCCCAAAGGAGACTACATTCTAAGGGAAATTCACCTGCCACTCCTTTAGCAACCATCCAGACAGTTCTATCATTCGACAAATGGGTCAACGCAAGTTCTTAATAATTGCGATTGATTACTTCACCAAATCGACAGAGGCTGAACCACTCGCCTCAATAACAGACAAGCAGGTTTAGACATTCATATGGAGAAACATCATCACCAGGTTTGGAGTACCGAGGGTATTGGTGTCGGATAACGGACGACAATTCAACAGTGACCCCATTTGGGATCATTATGCCCGATTCGAAATACAAACCAAGTTTTCGGCTGTGTCAAGGCCGCAGACAAATTCACATGCCGAGTCAGCCAACAAGATAGTCCTTAAAGGGATTAAAAAATCCTTAGAGGCTGCAAAAGGAGCATGGTTTGATGTTTTGCTTGGAGTACTCTGTTCGGCTCGAACCACCATGAAAGAAGCCACAGGGCAGTCCCCATTTGGCCTGATATACAAAAGCGAAGCAGTGTTACTAGTGGAGGTTGGCGTACCCTCCCCCTGGATGACCTTATATGAATTTGAGAAGAATGAAGAAGAAAAGGCCATCAACTTGGATTTACTAACAGAAGCCAGGGGCAATGCGTTGTTAAAGTCCATCCGGTACAAGCAAAGAGTCACTCGACATTTCAACAGATGAGTACTAGACCAGTTCAGCTCGGAAACTGGGTAGTTTGGAAAGTTAAAGCCACTGGGCTCTTGGGAGCTATTGGGATAGCCCATACAAAGTAAAATAAGTAATCAAGCCCAACACATTCCGACTGGAATCCCCCGAAGGGGTACCTTTGGCCCGTCCCTAGGACACAGATAACCTCTGAAAATTCTATGTGTAATATATTTGTCACTTGCAATAGGGGCATAGGCAACGTATAACAACAACAAAATGTAGCCATTCGACTTATTCTCTAATGAGTTGAACTTAACCAGTCAAAAAAAAGTTTTAACATTTATTCAATCAATTAGACTTAACCTATCGATATTGTAGTGAGTTGAATGATAGGGCTTTACCAGCCGTAATTGTTTGGTTTAAAATCAAAATACTTAACCAGTCACAAACATTCGTCGATCTATAAATCAGTTTGTTTGGACTTAACCAGTCCCTTTAGCAAATCGAATGCAAGTTAGTTAGAGGGTCGGTCGGATCATTCAAAAAGGAATTATATTGCAATTGACAAATAAGTCGATATTATGATATCCATTAATGAGAAAAAAAAAGTTCAATTACATGAAGCAAGTCGATTAGATCGAAAGTACATTACAAAAGAAAAAATAACAAAAAAAACAAAACTAAGAACTAGAAGGGAGGTCGGACGTTGCATCAGCATCAACAGCCTTGGAGGCCTCGGCTTCATCCTCCTCCTCCTCATCATATATATATATATATATATATCTTTCAAAAAAAAAACAAAGATAAGGAAAAAAAGGTTAAGAGAACCTCCGCACGAGGGGAGCTCCTACCTTATCGGTTACAAGGATGTTATGAAGAGCAGAGGAAGTACAATCATCTATGGAAAAATGACTATTCGCCTCCCGGAAGACATGGCGGCTATCCCATGACCGGAAGTTCTGTAGAAGGGTGTGAATGTCGCGGATGATGTTGGATATCTGCCAAGGGGGTGACCATATGTCTTGTATAGCCTGATTACCATAAGGTTATCGCCTTCAATGAAGATGTCTTGGATATGATGTGTTAAGGCTAAGAGAATTCCCTGATGTAGTGTCGTTGCTTCAGCAAGGAGAATAGGTGCGGAGCCGACGTTAATTGCTGATGCTAAAATGAGCTCGGCAGATGAATCCCTGACAATAGTGCCTGCTGCTGCGGAGTTGCCACGAACCGAGCACACGAAGTTGAGTTTGAAGTAGTGTGGAGGTGGTGGTTCCCAAGCGACAAGGATGGAGTTAGTTTGGTGGTGGGTGGGGATGGAGGTTATATGTATATGTATATATATATATATATATATATATATATATATATATATATATATATAGATATAGATATATATATATATATAGATATATATGTATGTATGTAACACCCCAGCCAACCGAACCCTTCTTCATTTAATAAAAACTCAAGATGGGAGAAAATCCACGAGGACTCAACTCAACGGGCGTGCTACCGCCACACTTATCTCCTTGGAAATAATTGCAAGGCTAGATTAAAGCATACTAAACTCAAATTAATTACAGCCAAGTAAATCGTTCATTAATGATTACTAGTTACTTAAGTGTTTCAGAGTTCCAGTGGAAGCTAAATCATAAGCTAAGTGGATGACAACATTAAATGATCTTCCTTTTGTTCCCCCGAATCACCCACCTTCACAAATACATTGAAAAGAAACAAGAGAGACAAGCTCTCAAAAATCAGAAAAACTAAGTAATTCCAACTTCATCTTGTAAAATACGTAAGTTGAAAATGCTTTGTAGAATAGTAATTTAATAGGTTTAGAAATCATAGCACATATACACATGTATATACAATGAATAATCACATAATTATTTCAATTAATCCAGTTATTCAATAGAGAAAGAGAACACCAGTAAGCCGGGGCCAATCCCCTCTAACCACTTACTTCAACATTGTAGGCCGGGATCAATCCACTATAACCACTTACGGATAACATAATGGCCATAATAACAGACTTAGTGTGCACACCCCTTCTACTTGGATTACAACAAGATAGAAGGAAGACAAGTAAGAGAAATTGGTTTAGTAACAAGATAAACCTATAGGTGGTCGCTGAACCTCCCATACAGGGCAACCTGTTCATTATTTCCTTCCGATATTTCACTTTAAGTGATTAACATCTTTTATTTCAAGTCATCCCATAAACACATGTACGCATTTATGTCATCTTGTTCAATCAAGTGTGAACATATTTAATCTAACATGATCTCAATCCATACATAGCGGTTTCATTATTTCATTTCATAAACACAGCCGTCACTTGAGTTCATTTAGCACTCTAATTCATAATGTAGTTATCACAAGTTCTTACTAATTCCAGCTTTCATAAAATTCTAATAATAATAATAATAATAATCACAATAATAATAATAATAATAATAATAATAATAATAATAATAATAACAACAATAGTACTAATCATAATAATAATAGTAATAATAATAATAACAACAACAACAATAATTATTATTATTATAATAATAATAATAATAATAATAATAATAATAATAATAATAATAATAATAATAATAATAATAATAATAATAATAATAACCATAACATTACTAAATGACATTAAACGATTTTAATAACATGGGTAAAAGATTAGTGATTAAGTTGATATTAATAACGGCGTTAATAACGTTATAATAAACATCTTTGTCAGATCGTACATCGTCCACAGTCATGATTCATAATCGAAATCCATAGTCGTTATCCATTCGTTCTTCGTATTCATAATCCGCTTTAAGTCGATAATCCATAATTATAGTTCATACTTATAAATTTTATAAGCACATAATTACTTAATCAAATCATTTTCCACTAACGGGATCTACGTTTAGATGGACATCGGAGATTACTTTGTGACACGTGCCCAAAAGTTCAGTTCGCGAACGGATTAACACTCTTGATATTCCTCGTCTACGCAATCGAAGTTTACAATAGATATTAACGAGATCTAAGTTAGTTACGTAAATAACCCCTTTTTATATATAAAATAATTTAAATAACTTGAAGACGTTCTTAATGATTTTAAGAGAGTTTATAAATAAAAGTTTATGATTTTCAAATCATTTATGAAATCATTTATGAAATCATTGTAAGCACTCAAAGATTACTTCAACTTAAACTTTATTAACTTAAAGTCTTAAACAATTATTTTAAACATAGAAACTAACTTTCTTATACTCCTTATTTTGTTTTACAAAGTAAGAAATATTTTCAAGTTATAAAAGACTAACTTAATCTAAAATATACTAACTAGATAAAGCAGGTTAGTTTAGAAAAGTTATTTGCTTTGTTTTAAAAATAAAAAAGAACTAATAAAACTAATAAAAGGGGAAAGGTGGGGTTTACTGACTCAAAGAATCAGTTTATCAAAACTGAGATAAAACAAAAAGAACAAAGAAGGGAGGAGGGACAGGGGCGGCACGCAGAGCAGGGGAGGTCAGTGAGGGAGATTGGCGCTGGCGATTTCGAGGTGGCGCACGGCAAAGCTCAGGCGGGGAGGGTGGGTCAGGCAGTGGGTGCGAATAAGTGTGGTTGGGCACGGGTTGTAAAAGCGACAACAGGGGTGCTGCGAATTGGGTTTTAGGCTGGCGGTTGTCGCGGTGGTTCGACTCAAGTGGTTCGAGTGGTTCAGGTGGTTTATCTAGTGGTGCGATAGTTTCCAGTGGTTAAAAGTGAAACAGAGGAAGGTGATTATGGATTGCAAATTTTATTTATTTTTTATTTTAAAACAAAAATCAGAAATTAAGGGAGAAGAGAAAGAAATTGAAGCAAACCTCTGAAATTTGTTTGCTTAAGCAATTTAGGTAAATGCAGTACAGTTTTATAGAGGGTTTTTGGTCAGAATTTGAGCTTTGTGTCAAGCTCCATTAACGGTGAGGTGTATGAGCTGTGGTGTTAGAGGTTAGCTTTTGACATTTTTACTCTTAAAGATCTGGAAATTGTTGATTGAATTCAATTTCTACACACAAATACTGTTGAGTTTGTTGAAAATTTGGTTCCTTTGGTACTGTAGTTGAGACGTGAGAAGGGGAAGAAGAGAGTGATGAATCACGTTTTCCTCTTCTTCTTTTTTGTTTTTGTTTTATCTTTTCTTTTTGGCTAAAATGACACATGGGCTATGGACTTGACTTTGGGCTTTATATGGATTGCTAATATGGATGGACATCTCTTTGTGCAAGAATACCTACAACCAAGTAAAGATTTCAATTACCATAATTAAATTATTTAGAAATAATGAAATGAATAATTAACAAGTTTCAATTGGATCATTTAAATAAAACTTGTTAAATAAATCAAAACTAAATGAAATTATTATTTTAATAAACATACTTATCAGATAAAATTGCATCATCATAAAAATAAATTTAAGTCGAAATAATATTAAACCTTAGTAAATAATAAAATAAACTCTGAAAAAAATTAAGAACAACACAGAAGAAATTATTGCAGTGAAAGAAAGAAAAAAAAAAAAGAAGCAAGTACATACTTTTGTTGGTGTTTGCTATTCGGTGATATTATTATGGTGAATTAGTTCAGTTATTTTGCAAATATTTGAGGAGTTGGAGTTTTGGTTATGACCATTATTTTCGACATTGTTGTCAATTATTACTCTAGCTTTTAAACTTTTGAGCACCAAATGATATATCCCTACCTTTTAGGTCTTACATTACAACCTTACTAAGTCCCTTTGAATTTTGTATGCTCTATGTCTTACTAAGTAGTGAAGGATTGAATGATATGCAGTTTAAAGATGACATATTTCATTTTGAGTCGATTCTTAGGTTTTGAGTGATAATTATTACACCCCATATACATGAGTGACTATACATTTATTTTATTTTCACAACTAATTAAAGTGAGGGTTCACCAAGTTAATCTAAATTACTCAAATCTTGAATGTGGTTGTGGTAAGATTGAATGGAAACACTAATACATGAATTACTATGTTTTTTGAAGAGTTGGTTAGTCTTTGCTTATTGCTTGTGATGTCTAAACATTGTTTTAGAACTAAAATTTGTTTCTATACATGTTATTTTTGGTTTTTGTAAAAACTTTCAGTTGAGTTATGGCTACTTATACTAGAATTTGCCTGAAGATTCAGTCAGTTTGGAAGTTTAAAACTGAACTCCATTCTAATGCCATATATTAACATATAGATGACTGCATTATATAGTCTCAATTTGCTCGAAAACTAGCAAACCTTAGATGTGGGGGAGTTGATGAGGCTCTATTTTATACCTGGTTTTTGCCAGTTATATAACTAGTTTTCTTCTTATATTTTAACGTTTTAAGAGTTAAGTTAATTGAGTAATAAATTTGATTTAAAATATGAAAAATGTGCTCAATAAATTACTTGCTTGATTCTAGTACTACTTATACTTGTGAATTTGGTTTATTTGATATTTATGATAGTATATGTTTTTACTATGCAAATGTTTTGTTTTAGAGCCCATTTGTTTTTTATCACTTTATTATTTTGTTTTGTGGGTAAAATTTGCAAAAGAAGAACGTTTAAGAGAGTGCTTCAATTGAAGCCCACGAAGAAAAACCTAAGTGGAAGAGAAAAAGAATGAACGAAAATAAGAAACCAAAAACAAAAAAAAAAACCTAGGAGAGATGATAATAGAGAAAAAGAAAGGAGGAAAAATCTCTTGATGGGTCAGGGTATTCCCTATAACGCAACAATTGAAGGAGGGGATAAAATACTTTTTTTACCTAGTCTCTCTCTAGCGTGCTAGGGTTTGAGTGTTTCCGTCCTGGCAGTCCACTTTTTCTACTCGATTTTTCGAGATTTTGATCCCTCTTTGGGATTGAAACCAGCCCTATGGCGGATGATATTGTCAATAAGGTGTCAAATCTCAAGATCACTGAAGTTGAGGACCAATTAATTGCCTTCGATGATGCTAGCGGTGACGAAATAAATAACGATCTCAAATTATCTTTGGTGGGCAAAGTACTCACAGTTCGAATGTATAACTTTGAGGCCCTAAAACGTACGTTGAACTAGGTTTGGACCATCTCTAATGGTGCTCTTTTCCGCTCCACTGAAAATGGCTTATTTGTGGTGCAATTTGCGAACAAAAGGGATAAAACGAAGGTCTTGGCGGGGAGGCCTTGGACCTTTGATCAAAATCTGGTTCTCTTGAATGAAATTGATCCGGAAGTGCAGCCCTCGAACATTAATCTAAATTCTTGCCTCTTTTGGGTTAGACTATATGATATGCCAATGGGTTTCAGATCTGATCGGCATGTAAGGGCGGTAGGGGAAGCATGGGTGAAGTTCTTGAGGTAGAGTCAGATGGTAGTCGCTGGGATAAGTCGGCTAGATTGAGAATATTCCTCGACGTCACTAAACCCCTTTGTAGGGTTCAAAGAATTGCTTTGAAGAATGGCAAATCCACTTTGGTCGAGTTTAAGTATGAGCGCCTTCCAACGTTCTGTTACGTTTGCGGTATTATAGGCCACATAGAACGCGACTGTCTTATGAATCATGATGAGGATAAGGAGGTTGAGAAGCAATGGGGTTCTTGGCTTCGTGCATCCCCACGTAAAGGATGTGCGAAGTTGGAAGAGGAGGCCAAAGCTTTTTTTCGCTGCTCTCGGAACCTGGATTTCGGGATGTCGGGGCAAGTGTTGAAGAGACCTAAGGTTGTCCCTGCTACTGCTCCCCTGTGGGGGCCGGCAGGTGACGAAGTGCCCATTAATGATGATGAGGGTATCACTAGGAGAGATGTTTCGCAGCTGCACCTTGCGCCTACTTTAAGCGCCTCTACGGAGCTTCCTGTGGTTGGTGTCGAGGATAAAGGTACTGAGTCTGGACTTGTTGATATTAGTGATCCCTTGATCCCCTCTGCTCCTCCCTTTACTTTTGGTGCAAATAATAAGAAATCGGCAAAATAGCTTCGAAAACCAAAAGTCAAGATTCGTGTTGTCCCTATGGATGTTAGTGAAACTTATAATCAAGGTCCTGACTCTACTTTTGTTTTTGCTCCTGGTGATAAACGTAAAGTTCTGGAAAGTATGTATGTAGATGGTGTTACAGTGGATGAGGTGTCTCTTGCTAAAAAACAAAAACTTGATTCTCTTGTTCCTGACAGTGGTGTGTTACCTGTCGAGGCGGTGGTTGGTGAAGCCCAACCCCGCCCGGCATTATGAATCTTTTGAGCTGGAACTGTCGGGATCTGGGTAACCCCCGAACAGTTTGTCAATTGAGAAGATGGAAATCTTCTTTTACCCCCGACATTATTTTCTTGTCGCAAACAATGATTAAAAAAGGTGAGGCTGAAAAAGTTAAGGAGCGGATTGGTTTTTCTAATGCTTTTGGTGGGTCGAGCATTGGACGAGCAGGCGGTTTTTGTATTTACTGGAATGATACGGTTTCATTTTCTCTGATGTCTTTTTCTCAGAACCATGTCTGTGGTGATGTTGTTAGCAAGGGAGGGGTTCAGTGGAGATTTGTTGGGATTTACGGTTGGCCGAAGGAAGCTAATAAACATCATACTTGGGAGTTAGTACGTTCTCTTTGTACGAATGGTGAGATTCCTAAGGTTGTTGGTGGAGATTTTAATGAAATTCTTGACTATGGGGAGAAAGAGGGTGGTGCGGATAGAGTGCGACCGGAAATGGCCAATTTCCGGGATGATATGGATGACTGTGGTCTTAGAGATCTTCGAGTGGTTGGACAATGGTATACTTGGGAGCAGGGGAATAGGCTGGAGACCAGATTAAGAGAGCGGCTTGATCGATTCTTAGTGACTCAGGCGTGGATGGATTCTTTCCCGGGGGAGTATACTGAACATTTAGTTGGTTATAAGTCGGACCATGCTGTTATTCTCTTGAGGGGTGAGCTGCCTGGCCGAAGGAGAGTGATGAGGAGCAAGAAAAAATTCAGGTTTGAGACGTGCTGGTTGCTCGACGAGGCATGTGAAGGTGTTGTAAAGCGAGCTTGGGAGGAGGCTGTTGGGTCTCCTATTTAGGCTAGATTTGAAGCTGTGGCTAGGGAGCTAGTCACATGGAGTAAGTAGACGTGCTAGTTCCTTTCATTGATACCTTAAAAATCATACACTTAAATACTCCCTCCCTTTCCTAAAGATCTTCCCACTTACTGTTCCTACAGATATCAAGGAAAATCAAGTTGTGTGGGGCATGGTGTGAGTAAAGTAGGAGAGAGAAAGGGGTTAAGATAAATAAACAAATGAAAAGGGGTTAAAGTAGGAGAGAGAAAGGGAGTAAAATTGAATTAATAATGTAATGGTGGACCATATGATAGTGACATGAGAGGGTAAATAGGGAAATTTGTTTTGCCAAATAAGGAATAAAGCAAAAGAGGGAAGATCTTTTGGAAACACCCTTAAACGGAAAGAGGGAAGATCTTTAGGAAACGGAGGGAGTAACTCATTAGTTCACTACTTAGTTTGCATCTTTGTTTCTTTGTCATCATCAAAACTAGGGTTCAACAATTTCCCCCTTTTTGATGATGACAACAAAGGTACAAACTAAGGTAATAACAAATAATCTAAGTGAATGAAGACGATAAAACAAAGAAGAAAATGAAAAATAAAACACAATTAAGTAAGTTACTTAATGTTTGAATTTTGATTTTTCATTTACCTTAACCTATTTTTGATTTTTCATTTACCTTATCCTAATTTTTAATTTTTTAATGTTTTCAGATTTTTCAGATTATGTACAGTTTGTTCCTTAAATCCTTTCCCCCTTTGTCATCTTCAAAAAGAATAGACTCTGCGTGTATTGATGTATTGGTTTAACACCTTAGGACCATATGCAAGCACCATTTTGGTTAAGTTAGAAGTTCTAAGAGTAAACTTGCTCAAACATCAATCACATAATACTAGCCATTCCAAGGAAGAAATTATGCATAAACATTCACAAACACAGACATAATAGCAAAAGTCATTGTTTATATATAGCACTTGTTCCAAATAAAAACAAAGAAAGGAAAAGAAAAAGGATTCAACAAAAATTGTGTTCCTTGAAAAGGAAACAGGAACAACAACAACAAAACAAAGAAAAAACTAAGAAAGGGAAGGGGAATGGTGTTCCTATACAATCTCTTCTTCAACCACATCCTCTAGCTTCTTCATTACCTCTCCATGATTTACACCAACTTGTTCCTTCAACTCCTCCAAAGCTAGGGCCATAATATCCATCTTCTTTTGTTGCGCAATCACCGTATCACTTAGAATCTTCATAAGACTCATCATGTTGTCAGTTTTAGCATCCAAAGTCCAGTGGAGGTGATTATAAAATTTTATCATGTGTTGAGCAGGAAGACAAACATTATTAACCCAGCTACAGTCATCTGGAGATTCTTGTTCCTTACCCTTGGAACCTGAGGCAGAAGGATGATTTTGTGGAGGAACTGGGGAGGTTGAATAGAAGGCTCATCAGTTCCAGGAGTGGAAACAGATGGAGAAGGGTTGTAAAGGGGAGGAAGAAATGGTGGTGTTGGTGGAAGAGTTGTTGAGGTGGAAGCAAAAGGGTTAGGTCCTTTTATTTCATCCTTCATCTGCTCAAAGCTGGAAGGAACAGAAAATGATGAGGGAGAAATGGAGGTCAGTTTTGTGAAAGGAACAGATAGCTTTGGTGATGGTGGTGGAGTGAGTTCCTTGAGAGTGGTGGGTTCTTGTTCCTCTGCATCAGAAAGGACTAAAGGGGAGTCCTTGTTAGAAGGAACAGAAACAGTAGGAGCAATTTTCAAACGATTGCTCTTCCTCACTCTCTAAGGAACCAGAGGGGTAGGCTTTTTGGCAATGTGTTTGCGCCTCTTTGGTTTCGGTTCCTCCGGGTTAGGAACATGTTCCTCCAAGATAACATCATCATCTTGTTCCTCTATGTCTACCTTAAGCATTTTCCTTTTGCTTGAGGAACTAGGAGCTATTCTCCCTTGAATGAGTACTCCTTCTTGGACAGAAAGATCAAGTCCATTAAGAGTCTTCTCATTCAAGATGTTCCCTTGTTTTACTCCTAAAGTAGGCCATCCAGTTAGTCTTACTTCAAAGTGATGAAGTAAAGATGTAATCAGGGCTCCATAAGCAATAACACAGTGATTTTCGATACAATGGGTAAGATGTTGGATAAAGAGAGAAGGGAAGTTTATTTGAATGTGATGGTCCAAACAAAACATATAACACATATCTAAGAGACCCACTTCATTCCTCCTTTCTGTGCGAGAAATGAGTGCTCTCCATACCAAGTTGAATAGGACTTTGTGAAGGGGAGAGAGTACGTTATGGTTTATTTTATTCTGACCAGCAGTTCCTCCAAAATATTCCACAATTTTAACCTGTGGAAAATTCGGAAAAGAAACAGTTCCTTTCCGCTTAAAATATAAATCGGTTCCTTTGCAAGGAACTTCCCAAACTTTGCCCAATGTGGCTTGATTAAACTTAATTTTCTTTCCTCTAACCTCAGTTGTGCATAGTCCATTAACATTTGTAAAATTCGCACAAAATTCGTCCATAGCTAAAGGAACAAGTGCGTTGTTAAAGGCGAATTCAAACAAGAATTCCATGTCCTGTTCCTTTAGAATGGTAGTTAATTCATGAAATTCTACTTTTTGCCCATTCTAGATCTACACAAAAACCCAACACATACCTGGATTCGCTTCTTTCAACCCGTTTCTTGGAAGAGGAAGAAACAGTTCCTTTGGAAGGAACAGGCGTAACTTCTTCTTCTTCCCCCTGTGTTTGTTCCGGGGTTTCTTCTTCATCATCTTCCCCAATTAATTTTCTTCTTCGCAAGCTTCTTCTTGGAGATTCTAATTGTTGTTCATTATGGGGGTTTCTTGATTTTGGTCAATTTCAAGGGTTTTGGTAGGAGAAGCAGAATTTTCCATTTTTGAGGAGTTGGAATTTTTGGATGTTGGAAAAGGAGAGTTGCGTGAGGTTCTTGCCATAATTTGAGGAAGAGTTGAGGTTTTTATGGAGTATGAAGAGGTGTGATGAATTTTTCGGCTATGGTGAAGATGAAAGGTTGGAGGAACACGGTTTCTAATAATGGTGAATTAAGGAGGGAGTTTGCATGTAATAGTGTCTTTGACACACGGGAAAAAATAAAACAAATAAAAATAAAAAGAAAAAAAAACGAAAAGATGATAAATAAGAATTAATATTTAATTAAATCTGATTCCTTTTATTTTGGGATTTTCGGATTTTTCGGATTTTTATGAGTTTTAATTTTTGGAGAAAAAAATAAATGCTAAGGAACTTGTGCTATAGGAACAACTAATGCTACATATCAATGTCCTTCATATCATGCATGTTTCTTAACCTTAGGAACAGTAAGGGGAGTATTATGTGACATTTGTGAGTTGTTTAATTCCTTTGAATTCATGTTTGTGTTTTGTAACATTCCAATTTGCAGTGGTCTTAGGCAATTAAACACAATTATTTTTAGCACACAGAGTCACTCAAATTGATTCAAGCATGCATGGGGGAATGACATTGGAACAATCAGTTATTTCACCAAATACCCCTGACAAATCCAAAATTCACAATATACCCTCAATGTTTCAACAATTCACCATATACCCCTGACATTTCATTTTTGCGCACCAAATACCCTTTTTTTAACATCCGTTATTTCTCCGTTAGCTTTATTTACGATTTTGCCATTATTAATCCTAAATCCTAATTCTAATCTAACCCTAACCTTAATCTAACCCTTACACCTAAACCCTCACTCCAAACCCTAACCTACCCATCCCACCACCCCTCCACCCCTGCAGCCGCCACCCCCTCCTGCAGCCGCCACCCCTCTCCCACCCCACCCTACTACCGCCACCCCACCCGTAACCCCACAGCTGCCCCCTCACCCCATCCCTGCAACCACCCACCCCCCCCCACCCCCCACGCAGCTTTCGCACCCTTTCCCCCACCCCTGTAGGATTTCGCACCCCTTCCCCCACCCTCCGTCAGTTTTCGCACCCTTTCCACCCACCCCCGTCGGTTTTCGAACCCATTCTCCCTGCTCCTTGTCGGTTTTCGAACCCATTCCCCTATCTCGTCGTTTTCCACCCTTTCCCCCACCCCCGTCAGTTTTCGAACCCATTCCCCTGCTCTCGTCGGTTTTCGCACCCCTTCCCCCCACCCCTGCCGGTTTTCGTACTCTTTCTGCCCCTTCCCCCCACCCTTGTTGATTTTCGCGCAATTTGATCAGGAGAGAGAGATGCGCGTGGGTGGCGAGGGATTACTATTGTGCGGGTAGTGGCGGGGTGCGTGGGGGAGGGGGGAGCTGCTGGGGTTTAGGGGTAGGATTAGGGTTAGATTAGGTTAGGGTTAATTAGGATTAGGGTTAATGATCACAAAATTGTAAATAAAGCTAACTGTGGGTTAACGGCAGTTAGGCAAAAGGGTATCTGGTGCACGTTTTCGAAAACTCAAGGGTATACGGTCATTCTGAAACCTTGAGGTATATTGTGATTTTTGATTTGTCGGGTATTGGTAAATACGTATTTTTTTATTAACCTAACTCAAGCCTTAATTTTTCATATCTATCTCTTTGCAAAGGCTTAGTTAGATATCAGCAATCTGATTCTAGTTTGACAAAACTCAAGTTTAATCAAACCTTTTTCAACATTTTCTCTTAAAAAGTGATGTCTGATATGTATATGCTTTACTCTAGAATGATGCACTGGATCTTTAGAATACTATAGCACTTGTATTTCACAATAAATAGGAACACATTCAAAGTTTATTCCATAGTCACTAAGTTGTTGTTTTATCCAAAGCATTTGAGAGCAACATGCAGCAGCAGCTACATATTCTGCTTCAGCAGTGGATAAAGCAACTGTGTTTTGTTTCTTGGTACTCCAAGAAACTAAACTATGACAAGGAATTGTGCCATACCTGAGGTGCTTTTCCTATTTACAAGATCTCCAGCATAATCTGCATCTGCATATCCTTTTAGTTCGAATGTATCACTTCTTGGATAGTAGAGTCCAAGATCATCTGTTCCTTTAAGATATCTAAGAATTCTCTTCACGAGTAGGTGAGACTCCTTTGGATTTGCTTGAAATCTAGCACACAAACCAACACTGAAAGCTATGTCTGGACGACTAGCAGTTAGATACAAAAGTGAACCAATCATTCCTCTATATTTTGTTTGATCAACACTTGTTCCTATGGAGTCTTCATCTAATCTAGTTGAAGTTCCCATAGGAGTGTGATTTATCTTTGAATTTTCGAGGCCATATTTCTTTAATAGTTCCTTTATGTATTTTTGTTGGTGAACAATTATTCCCTTTTCAGTTTGTTTGATTTGTAGTCCAAGAAAGAAATTTAACTCACCCATCATACTCATTTCAAATTCATTCTCATGAGACTTGAGAATTCTTTGCACAATGTTTCATTAGTAGCTCCGAATATGATGTCATCAACATATATTTGAACAAGCAAAATTCAGTTCCTTTAGATTTTAGGAACAAGGTTTTATCAACCTTTCCTCTTTTAAAATTGTTTTCTAAAAGGAACTTTGATAATCTCTCATACCATGATCTAGGTGCTTGTTTTAACCCATAAAGAGCTTTATCAAGCTTGTAGACATGATTTGGGAGATTATTATTTTCAAACCAGGGGGTTGTTCAACATATACATCTTCGTTTAGATAGCCATTTAAAAATGCACACTTAACATCCATTTGATATATTTAAACCCATGTAAGCAGCAAATGCAATTAAAATTCTAATGGCTTCTAATCTAGCTACAGGAGCAAAGGTTTCTTCATAATCTATTCCTTCTTGTTGATTATAACCTTTTACTACAAGTCTAGCTTTGTTTCTTACAATGGTTCCATATTCATCTAGTTTGTTTCTAAACACCCATTTTAAGCCAATTACTTTTTGTTGTTTAGATGAGGGAACTAGATGCCATACCTTGTTTCTTTCAAACTCATTTAATTCAGCTTGCATTGCAGTAATCCAATCAGAGTCAGTTAAGGCTTCTTCATGATTTCTTGGTTCCATCATTGATAGGAACGCATGAAATGCACAAAAGTTCCTTAACTGAGATCTAGTTTGCGTACCTTTGGATATGTCGCTGATTATGAGTTCCATGGATGTGACTTTTGTATCTCCAAGGTTTTGGTTGAAACTCTCTTATAGGAACATGTTGTTCCTCATGAGTTCCTTGAGTAGATGAGGAACTCTGCTCAGTTGTTCCTCTGTTAGCCTCGGTGGACTCAGTTCCTTCATTTGAGGAACAGGAACATCTTCTCCTCTTGAGGAACAGGAACTCATTGATTGTTATTTTTCAATTCCTCGTTCCTTTCCTCTTTCACTTCTTCTTCTTCTTGTGAATCTGCTTTCTTCTCACTTGGTTGTACCAACCCATCTCATAGTCATCAACCTGTATGCTTGGATTGTATTTGTCAGATTCATCAAAGATTACATGAATGCTTTCTTCAACACACATAGTTTCTTTGTTATATACTCTATAAGCTTTACTATGTGAGAGTATCCTAAAAATATTGCTTCATCACTCCTTGCATCAAATTTTCCAAGATTATCTTTTCCATTATTATGCACATAACATTTGCACCAAATGTTCTAAAATAGTGATTATTTGGTTTCTTTCCAAAATAAAGTTCATAAGGAGTTTTATTAATGATAGGTCTCATCATGGCACGATTAATTATGTGACAAGCAGTATTAACAGCTTCAGCCCAAAAGTTCCTTGGAAGTTCACTAGCAATTAACATGGTTCTAGACATTTCCTCCAAAGTTCTATTTTTCCTTTCTACAACACCATTTTGTTGTGGTGTTCTAGGGGCAGAAAAATTATGATCTAGGCCATTATCTCTGCTTAAGTCATCAAATTTATAATTTTCGAATTCTTTCCATGATCTGATCTAATGTGCATTATTTTATGACCACTTAAGTTTTGAACTCTTTTAGCAAAGACAAGGAACTCATCATAAGTTTCATCTTTACTAGTGAGAAAAATAACCCACCTAGAGTAGTCATCTACAATCACAAGTACATACCTCTTTCCACTTCTGCTTTGAATTCTCATGGGTCCACATAAGTCCATATGAATTAATTCTAATGGTTTAGTGGTACTTACAATCGTTTTAGATTTGAAAGAGGATCTTACTTGCTTACCTCGTGCACATGCATCACAAACTTGATCAATATGAAATTTTATGGATGGTAATCCTAAAACAAGATCTTTTGATCTAAGTTTCTCAAGTAATGAAAAGCTAGCATGTCCTAGACGCTTGTGCCAAGAAGTGAATCATCTTCAATAACACTAAGACAAGTTAAATTGATTTGAGGAACAAGGTCTAGATCCACAATGTATGTGTTCCCTTTCCTTGTTCCTTCCAAGATAACCTTCTTAGTTTTAATGTTGATGATCAAGCATTTTTCTTTATCAAATTTTACAGTATTTCCTTGTCACAGAATTGAGAAATGCTTAATAGATTATGTTTTAGACCTTCAACTAAAAATACATTTTCAATGGAGTGTAGTGGTGACTTACCACCTTACCCATGCAATATGTTACCTTTCTTATTTCACCAAATGTTACACTTCCACCTTCATAGGTTGTGAGTGAGAGAAACTTGTTTTGTCTCCTGTCATGTGCTTGGAACAACCACTATCGAGATACCATGTGTTGTTCCCCCTCACTCCAACCTGCAAAAATCAACTAAGTGTTAGTTGTAGGAACCCCATCTTTCGTGGGTTCCTGTTCTTGACTAGGATTTGTTTTGACAACCCATTTTTTCTTACTTATTGTCACATTTTTCCCAATCATCTCAGATTTTAGTTGACATTGATTTATGTAATGACCTACCTTGCCACAATACATACAGAATTTATCACTAGGTAGATCAATTTTCTTTCTTTTTCTTGTAGTTTTCAAAACCAAGACCTTCCTTCCTCTTGGTCTGTGGTTTCTCAATCCACTTAGGAACTTTCATGATTTTGCCTCTGTTCCTTGCGACAACCAGTTCCTTTTTAAGATTACAGATCTGTTCCTTTAAAAATTTTTCTCTTTATTCATTTTCAATCTCAGATCTGTATCCTTTCAAAGGGTTGATCTTATATCAAAGGAACTCAGAACAGGGACAAATCCTTCAAGTGTGAAATCTCTAAATTAATTAGATAATTTTCATTTTTCAAACTTTCATAATATTCTTTGATTTTTAAGTTTTTATCAATAAATCAAAGAATCTTGTTTCACATCTGTTCTCATTTTCTTAAGCCATTCTATGTGTTCCTTGCAACTTTTAAGGCTTGTTCCGTTTGTTTACGTTTTTCACGTTCATCTCTACATTCAAGAATTGCATCATAAAGAAGATCATATATTTCAGCCTAGTTTTACATCTAAGTCTGACTCAAGTCCATGTTGACTTACCTCAATCTTTTCTTCATCTTCTTTTTCGTCAGTGTTTGCCATGAGGCAAAGGTTTGCTGTTTCTTCAGTTTGTTGTTCCTCTTCTTCTTCCGTCTCTGAATCTCCCCAAGCAGCTATCATAGCTTTGCGCACATTTGCCTTAGAGAAAGGTGCTTTTGATTCTTTGTTCCTTTCAGCAAAGCGTTCCTTGTTCCTTTCTTTGGTTTTGTCATTTTCCCAAAGAGGACATTCCTTGATGAAGTGATCTGTACTACCACATTTATGACAAGCAGCTTTGTTAGAAAATTTCTTAGTTTTACCTTTGAAGTTTCCATTCTTCATGTTCCTTACATCTTTCGAAATTTTCGAACCATGAGGTGCTTCTCTTCTTCTTCTGATCCGAATCATCTTCATCATCTGCTTTGAGAGCAATTGATTTTGATTTGGAGCTTTCACCATATTCAGTATCAAGGTGAAGCTCATGAGTCATAAGTGACCCTGCCAGCTGTTCTAAGTTGAACTTAGTGAAGTCTTTTGTTTCTTGAAGAGCAGTGACTTTGCCATCCATCTGTCCTTAGGAAGACTCCTAAGAACCTTTCGAACCTGTTCCTCAGATGAAATAAACTTTCCAAAGAGAAGCCAACTCATTAATAATGTTAGTAAAACGAGTAAACATGTCTCGAATGCTTTCCTTAGATTTCATGCAGAACAGTTCATATTGATTCATAAGTAAATCAATTTTGGATCTTTTGACTTCATTAGTTCCTTCATGGGTTACTTCTAGTAAATCCCATATTTGCTTTGCGGATTTGCATCCCATGATCCTATTATGTTCATGGGGTCCAAGTCCAAAATGCAACAGTTTAATAGCCATGGCATTTACTTCCATTTTTTCAAAATCAGATTTGTCATAATCAGAGAGGGGTTTTAGAGTTACCTCATTTTTGTCATTTGTAGTTGTGACTTCGAAATCACCAACTTCAATGACTCTCCATACCTGATATTTTCAGCTTTGATGAATATCTCCATGCGGTTCTTCCAGTAAGTGGAGTACTTCCCATTGAACATAGGAGGCCTTTGAGTGGAATAACCTTCTTCAAGTTTCTCGGTGGTATTCATTGTTCCTTGGATCTTTTTCTCAATAGGGTTTCCTATCTTACGTGAGTTCTAGCTCTGATACCAATTGTTATTTCCTAGGAACACTACAAGAGGGGGGTGAATTGTAGGTGTAGAAATAAACGTAACTTTTTGCGGAAATTTAAACTTAAACGAATAAACAAGCTAGAGGAACACAAGGGATTTTTACGAGGAAAAACTTCTTGGGCCCAACAAGAAGAAACAACCTCGACCACTAGGGATTTTAAACTCAACTCTTTCACTAATTAGGCCAAACAACTTTGTTACAACCTAATTCTAACTCGAGCCACACCTTGAGTTCCTAAACTCAAGTTCCTGAGCCACTGTTCCCTTAACAGTAGTTCCTCTCAACTTCACTCGAAGTTTTCTCACTCATACAAGCTTTACTCAAAGCCTCTCTCTTACAGAACTTCACTCAAAGTTCCCTTACCCCAAAAACCAAAATACAATTGATCGAAATAAGCTTAGGTAGTGTTTGGAAACTTGTATTTCATTTCAAATAATGGATTTGAAATCTGGAATTTAAAGTTTGTATTTCAATTCCTAATCATTGTTTTGTAAAGGGGGTTTGATAGAGGAGAGAGAAATAGAGGTTTAATAGAGGAGGGAGAAAAAGTGTGGGTTAACTAAAGGAGAGAAAAATAGATATTAGAAAGAGAATGAGTGAAGTTGGGATATAGATACTCATGAAGTTGGGATATGTATGAGGAGAGAATTTCAAATGACAAGGTAATAGCTTGAATTTTAAATTCTACTAATATAGGCTTTTGATAAGAATTTGGACAAATTCCATGCCATCCAAACAATAGATTTCATCCAAATCCGGGATTTGAAATGAACTCTTACTATCCAAACATAGCATTAGTGGAATTAGAGTAAGAAAGCAAAGAACAAATGGCTATTATGAGAGAATGAAGGCACTGACACTTAATTAGTTAAACTCACTTAATTACTTAGTCAGACACACTTTGGAACTCATTTAGACTTCAATATTTATAGTAACACAAAGAACGTGGGAGTAAAACTCGATTTCATGTTAAGTCCATTAACCCATGACGTTCCTTCCCCTAAGGAACACGTTTCTCATCATGTCCCATGATCCCATGATCTCATTATGAACGTGGATGTATTTTAGCCACAACTCCTAAAGATTAGGAGTTTCTTGAGCTTTATCCGAAAATCAGTTTAAATACCAAAACAGTTTTATTATTAAAAATGAATTTTAATCTTTAAGAAAATATTATCTTTTTTAAATAAACTTTACATAAAAACCGGATAATATTTGTCTTATCTTTTTCGAAAACAAAATCTTTTCTTTAAAAAGATTTTCTATTTAAAAACTGATTTTCCCTTAAGTAAAAACTGATTTCCTAATTTTTAGGCATGACTTACTCAATTCACTATTGTACCGTTTAACTTACAGCACGCCTAAGTCTAGTTCCTTTATAAACCAAGTTCCTTTAACAGATTCGTTTAGTGCCACTTAGTTTGTTCCTTAGAAAGGAACAAACTCTCATTCTCAAATAAAACTGCCACTGTTCCTTACCATCCTTACTTTGTTCCTTTACAATGGAACTAGAAAATAAAACGCCTAGCTTTTATTCTTCTTGATCCAATGCTTGCTCCAGTATCAACTTATAAAAAATTCTTTACTTAGCCTTTGAAATCCTCTCTTGACTTCTTCCTTGACTTCGTATTCTCTTAGTTCCTTTCATTGATACCTTAAAAATCATACACTTAAATAACTCATTAGTTCACTACTTAGTTTGCATCTTTGTTTCTTTGTCATCATCAAAACTAGAGTTCAACAATGTTTTAGGACTAGAAAAGACTAAGTTATGTCCAAGGTCTAGTTTGCATCTCCATGTAAGCCTTAGTCAAGTTTTAGGACTATAAAGCCCAACTCATGCCCTATATCTAGTTTGCATCTCCATGTAAGCCTAGTCAAGTTTTAGGACTATAAAAGCCCCCATTCATACCCTAGGTCTAGTTTGTATGTCCATGTAAGCCCTAGCCAAGTCTTAGTATTATAAAAGCCTAATTCATACCTAGGTCTAGTTTGCATCTCCATGTAAGCCCTAGTCATGTCTTAGCACTATAAAAGCTTAATTTATACCCTAGGTATAGTTTTGCATCTTCATGTAAGCCCTAGTGAAGTCTTAGGATTATAATTAAAGTCCAATTCATAATCTAGGTCTAGTTTGGATCTCCATGAAAACCCTAGCCAAGCTTTAGGCCTATAAAGGTCTAAAACCTAAGTCTAGTTTGTAACTTTATGTAAGCCCTAATCAAATTCCAAACACGTATAGGACGAAGTCCAAATTCTAAAACTTCTCAGGCCTTTGGTCTAGTTTGCTTACTCTAAATGTTAGTTTAGAGCCTAATCCTCCCTAATTCCATAACGACCCAAATCCTCGAGTTTCTTCTACGCCACCTTAAGTGCATACGATCAAGTATTAGAGTCTAGCCTGCTTATTCTAAATGTATGTTCAAAGTCTAGTCTCCTCTTCCCCTCAAAAAAGCCTAGTCTCCTCTAATGTCTAGTCTGCTTATCCTACATAATTTCAAAACCTAATCACCCTTATTGTCTAACTTGCTTATCTTAAGCGTAAGTTCAAAGTCTAGCCAACCTTAAGTCTAGCCTGCTTATTCTAAATATGTGTTCAAAGTCTAGTCACCCTTAGATTTAACCTGCATATTCTAATTATAAGTTCAAAGTCTAGCCTTCCTTGTTGCTTGGCCTTGCTTAAGCTCTGTTCTTTTGGACTGAATAAGTGAAAATTTATTTCAGTTCACTTCAGTTCATACTACAACTCATCATCATCATCATCATCATCATCATCATCATCACCACCACCACCACCACCATCATCATCATCATCATCACCATCACCATCACCATCACCACCACCACCACCACCACCATCACCATCACCACCACCACCACCACCACCACCACCACCACCACCATCACCATCACCATCACCACCACTACCACCATCACCACCACCATCACCACCACCACCACCACCACCACCACCATCACCATCACCACCATCACCATCATCATCACCATCACCATCATCATCATCATCATCGTCATCATCATCATCATCGTCATCGTCATCATCATCATCGTCATCATCATCATCGTCATCGTCATCGTCATCATCACTACTACAATTACAATTACAATTACTAATACTATTACTATTACTGTTACTGTTACTGTTACTGTTACTGTTACTGTTACTGTTACTGTTACTGTACTGTTACCGTTACCGTTACCGTTACCGTTACTATTACTATTACTATTATTATTATTAGTAGTATATATTGACTTGCGATCATAGCAATCTTGGAGGAAAATATTCTATTAATAATATTATTACTTCATATCATTATTATTCTACTTTTTATTTTTAATATTGCTCAATTCCTAAGAATATTATTATTATGCATATTAATAGAATTAGTATTAATATCCTCTGAAAAGAAGTATTAGTATTAACATTTATTATTATTATCATTTTAATATTATTAATTATTATCATTATCAATGATGAGAAAATATTACTCTACTTGAAATTATTAATAATACTTAATTCAGTTCAGTTTAGTTCAGATAAATTGATTTCAGTTAAGTTCAGACAAATTCATTCAGTTTAGTCCATTTTAAACTTATTCATTCCAAACGAGCAGAGCCTTACTCTCCCATAAATTCAGTCTAGTCACCCTTAGGTCTAGCCTGCTTATTCTAAATATAAGTTTAAAGTCTATGCTTCCTTATTGCCTAGCCAGCTTATTGTCCACTAAGTTCAAAATCTAGTCACCCTTAATTCTAGACTGCTTACGCTAAATATAAGTTCAATTAGTCTTCTTAGTCTGCTTATTCCCTTATTAGTCTTCCTTATTACCTTGCTTGCTTACTCTCGCGAAAGGTCAAAGTTTACCGTTTTTTGAGCCCATAGAGGCACAATCCCTAAGTCTAATCTGCTTACTTTACTTGTAAGTTCAAAGTCTAAGTCTTCCCTAAAGCCCAATTATTGAGTCCAATCTACTTCCATAGTCAAATCCATGTCTACATATGTAATTATGTATATAACACTAGTAGAATAATTGCTTGTTGTTGCTATTAAATTGCTGCAATTTTACTCATATGCAACAATAGATTGTGTAATACCGAAAAATAAGCGTGTAAAACAATCTATTGTTGCGGTTCATAGGAAAAGTGCGGTAAATATTTTAATTTATTGTTGCGGTTTTCTCTACAAATGTAGCAATAGGTGCATTTATTATTAGGGTTTTCTAGTTCTAGTTAGGCGCCATTGTTTGTGCTTCATCCACTCACTCTTCCTTCTCTCGTGGTCCTCTCACTCCCTCTCTCACTCCTCTCATCCTCCCTCTCTCACTCCTCTCATTCTCGGCTCCTCACCTTCTCTACTCCTCTAATCATCTTCAGTCGTCTCACTCCTCTTGTCTTCTTCTTCAGTCGTCTTCTTCACTGCTCACGTGCTCTCACACCCCTCTTGTGTTCTCCATCTTTCACTCCTCCAGCGTCGCAGATCTGATCCCGAAACAAACCTCGAACGAAAATCGACGGGGAAATGGAGATGGAGAGCAAAGACGGTGATGAAGGTTGCAAAGTTCATTCTGCAATTGCTTTTAGAGTTGTGTTGTGCGTTAATTTTAGAGTATAAGGATGAAAACATTTGAATTCCTCGTGGTTCGAGCGTGATTATCAATCGAGTGGCGGTGGATTCATTGCTCAGGTGGCTTAAAATTCCAAATCTGAACCCACGAAGTGAAAGAAAATCTATTTTAGTTTTTAGCAAAGACGACTGGTTTTTTGTTTGTGTTCTTAGTTCTGAATTTTTTTTAAGTTCTTTTTTCTTATAGTTTAAATAATTAGAGACATTCTTTTTCTTTCCAGGCGTAAATTCGCCATTTTTTTAGTTTGTTTGTAATCTAGAGTTTCTTTTACTTTTGTCTTTTTTTTCAATAATCTTTGTATATTTTTTGTAATTTGAGTTTGTAAAAATTTTTTTTTTTTTTTGAGGGCAATAAAAATATTATTTTTAGTTGAATATATAAATTCATTCTGCACTAGATTGTTAGTTGTAATTTTTTTATTTGTAATTTTTTTTAGAAAACTACTCGAGAAGTTTAAATTTTAAAATTTGAAATTTTTTTTTTTTACCTAAACCTATTGTTGTGGGTTTGCCTCACAATGGCACCAATCGGTTAATGTATTGTTGTAGGGTGGGGTTGGGGCGCTGGGGTGGATGGGAAGGGGAGCGGGTGGGGTGGAGGCTGAGGTGGGTTGGGCTAGGGTGGAGGGGATGGGAGGTAGGGTTATGGTTAGAATTAGGGTTAGGGGTTAGGGTTTGGTTTAAGAGTTAATAATGACAAAATTATAAATAAACTAACGACGAGTTAATAGTCGTTAGTAAAAGGGCACTTTGTGAACGTTTTCGAAAACACAAGGGTATATGGTGAATATATGAAACATTGAGTGTGTATGGTGAATTTCGTGATTTGTCGGGGTATTTGGTAAAAAAATGTCTATTTTAATAGTCACACACCATTTATGACCTTAAGTGCATATGATTAATCTTAAAAATATTGAAACTTATACAGTTAATTTTGAAAGGTTGAAAGATATTTGATAAAAAAAAAATTACTTGGGGATATTTGATAAAAAAAATCTGTATAATAGACTATTCTATAAGAGTGCGAAATAAAATATTTAGTGTATTATTGTACTTAATGACATAAATATAATTCTACCATATTAAAGATAACTCGTACCAAGCAAGGTTTGACGTAGTGGTAAAGGTTTGGTCTTATAACTTCAAGGTAATAGGATCAAACCCCACTAGGGACTCTTTGGAGGTGAGGTTTCCCTTACCATCCTCCCTCCCTCCAACGAGATTGGCCTGCTAACCTGGCTGGTTATATTTGTACGAGGTGCCAATTGAGTAGGATCCTTCATCTTACCAACTTAAAAAAAATATTAAAGATATTGCGTGCTTCATACATGCTTTAAAGACTAAATTTGATGATTAGTAATACATTTTTTTTCACCACGTACCCTAGAGTTTTGCAGAAAATTCACCAGGTCCACTCGCACTTTTCAAAATTCAGCAGATATCCCTGAGTTTTATTGTAATACATCAAAATGCCCTTAGTGACTAAAGGTGATTAACTTCATTACTCATTAACCCCTATAACTCTAATTAACCCCTCTTAACCCTGATTAACCCCTCCAATCCTAACCCCTAACCCCCTAACCCCCTAACTCTAATCTCTAATCTAATACCTTAACTGTAACCACCCAACCAGCATCCCTCCCCCCACCCACCACTGTAGCTCCACCCCCTCCCTACACAGCCACCCATCCCTCCCCCACCCCCTACCCACGCAGACCCCCCACCTCACCACTAACCCGCAACCCCCTCACCCCCTTCGAATTCTGCATCCCTCACCCCTCCCCACCCCGCCCCTTTCGATTTCCTGCACTACTCTTCGTGTTTGTGGTGTTTGTCTGGTGCTAGGTGGGGGGCTTTTCGACTTCCGCTGCTGTTCTTATCTCTCCTCTTGCTGGATGTCGAAAATTCAAAGGGGGTGGGGATAGGGGGTGGGGTTTGCGGAATTCAAAGGGGTGGGGGAGGGGGCTGGGTTGGCGGTGAGGTGGGGTCGGGGCTGGGTGGGTAGGGTTGAGGTGGGATCGGTGGTGATAGGGTTGCAGAGGTGGGTGGTGGAGGTGGTGGGGGTTGGGTGGTTAGAGTGTTAGGGTTAAGGCTAGGATTAGCATTAGACATCAGGATTAAGGGTTGGAGCATTACGGTTTAGAGTTAGGAGTTAATTAGTTAATTAGTGTTTAAAAATAAAATTAGAATTAATTACTTACATAGTTAACCGTCGTTAATCATTAAGGACATTTTGATATTTTATCATAAAACTCAGAGGTAACAAGTTAATTTTCCTAAAATGCAAGAGTACTTAGTGAATTTTCACAAAACTTAGAGATACTTGGTGAAAAAAACATAATATATATTAATCCTAAATTTGGAAAAAGTGAATTTAAGCATTTAGTTGTGAAAATATCTCGACAACGGGACGCTTCTTCCCTAGTATCATGAAAAGCTTTTGCAATGAGCTATATAACTGTTGAAAATAAACCCATGAATAGATGATACATGATAAAGTGTGATTTTCACCTGTCCACCAGAAATTTCGTCTTTAAAGACTTGCACCAACTACATAGTTTACACTCAGCAGCGAAGAACATCAGCCCTTGTCAAAATCACCCTCCATAGTCAGTAGTCACATCATACCCTTCTCAAATACTTCCTCCGTATCAAATTACTTGCAATAGCTTCCAAATATGGTTGTTTCAAATTAATTGCTATAATTTTTATCTTTCTATATATAGTAAAGAATATGAGTGTGAATTTACTAAAATATCCTTACTAACATTAATTAAGGATACTTATATTCACCTAATTTAGACTAAATATTAAAAACTACCTCCTAACTTAATGATTTCCACCAATTTTTCTTTCTCACTCCTCACCTTTCAACTACCTAACAACATTTATGATCAATTTGACCAAGATCATAAATGTTCTTCATCAAACCCCCCCAACCCAGAACCCTAATTCACTTTCTCTCTCTCAACCGATTCAGTCGATTCCCTCATTTTCTCTCTCTCTTCATCTCCCTCTCTGTGCATCTTCTTCTCTCTCTCTCTCTCTCTCTCACACAATTCTTCTCCCTCTTCATCTTCTCACAGTTCTTTCTCTCTCTTACTAAAAATCCAAAAAATGGTGAATACTGAACCCCTAAATGATGCAGCGTTTGATGCAAAATGGCAAGAAGAAAGCATCATTTGCAGAGAACTACCGAATTCCATAGCTGACAGCTCTCCGTATGCATGGAAGCTATTTTACTCCGGTGAAACGGAGAAATGTTTGACGCAAAAATCCTTGAAGGCGTTGGAAAAGGTGGTTAAGTCTGCTGAGAAAGAGGAGGAGAAGAAGAGGGCCCAGAAAAGGCTATTGTTTAACACACCAACTGGTAAGTCTCTTCCCCCAAAACCTAGATCTAGGGTCTCAGCGAGAAGATCTCAGGGGAAGGGTGTAAAAATTACAAAGCATAATTAGGATGAGGAGAGGGAAAAAATTAGGGTTATGGGTATGAACAGACCGCCAATTGTTTGCGGTTTAATGGCGGTGGGTGCACTTGTGCCAAATTATGTTAAAAGAAAGGGGAAAGGGAAGATGCATGAGGAGGTAAAGGTGGAGGCTGAGAGTGAAGAGGAAGAAGAGGATGGGGATGACTGTGAGTTGATTTCTGGGTGGGAGAATGAGGAGGCAATGGGGGGAGATTTACCATGATTTGTTCATGGAGGAAGATGACGGTTCCATGCGCCGCTTCAAGATTTATGAGCAAAGTTTATATGCATTTGATGAAGGTGTTCCTGACATCCCCTTGAGTCCCTTCCATGAAGGGGAGGATTTGGATCCAAGGCAGAATGCCTATCTACTGTTGCAAAGAGGAACTCATTAGAGTACCTGAGGTTTTGTTATCTTCTCTATCCTATTTCTAAGTAATATGTGATTGTGTGTTATTGCTGCCTTATGATGATCTTGATGTTGGTATGTTGTGTTTACTGGTTATTTTTCACATTAGCAAATCTGTTATGAGTCCCAATTTACCATGAACGTGATTCTGAATCTATCTATTTGTTGCTGAATTTTATCTATGGTTGCATGTTTGGATTGTCTACAAAAATTGGTTGGATTTATTGTTGGATTTATTGATGGATTGGATTTGATTAGATTGGATTTTGTTGATTTGTTGGTTGGACTGTTTGATTGGATTGGATTGGATTCTGTTGGTTTGTTAGTTGGACTGTTGGATTTGATTGGATTGGATCTGCTTCTGTTGGTTTGTGGAATGGACTACATGTTGGATTGTGTTTGTTGCTTGAGTATTTGGTCAAATTGCATTCTTATAGTAGTTGGATTGTGTTGGAATTGATGTTGCCCTAAAAAATGTCCCTCTATTTTTTTTTCAATGATGGATTGTGCTTGGTTGAAATGAGTCCCTTTAAATCTCAATGAACATTTTGTGAGAGATAATAGTCACAACTAATGCAAATGATGAAGGGACTCAACATATCACATAACCCCTCTTCTGGGCTCCAAGTTTGAATTCACTTTGTGGTTCAAACTTGTTGAGGAATGAAACATGGGTTATGTGCTGATGACTATGTTAATCCGTGATGCATTAAAGAAGTCAAATGATGTTAAGTTATCAATTTTGAAATTTTTCTATCATATATAACTTGGGTGGGTAGTTTTAATAACCTGATCTCATTAGTAAATAAAAGTAGTAAGACATAAATGCAACTCTTAATTATCATTATCTTCATAGCATGCATTACATTATATGACTGCCTCAACATTTACATATGTATACAAAATTTACATAACCAGAACTTGTTAATATTCCTTCTACACAAAAAGATGTCTAACTAAAAAAATATTCATCATGCTCTCCCTAATATTTAGTCTCTGATTAGGTGTAGCACGGTAGCAGTCATAAATAGTTGCATCAAAATGAAAATGATGTTGCATTGGTATGTTAGTAATGGCAAAAACTTTAATGTAGCCCCCTCACCTAATCTGCATCCACTTCATCCCCTTCATTGAATTTGCACATTAGAAAATATAGGAACATCCCTTTCATTAAGGTACTTAACTGCCTCATCAAGTAGGGAATGTTCAACCTCCACATTCTCTGGCAATTTCCCAATTCTCTGTAAATGTGTCTTCCCATGATGAGGATTCTTGTAATTGTTACCCCCTTTGTCCTTCAAATTTTCAGTCATCACATATTGTAATTTTAACCATGCAAACTTAATGTTTTTTGTGTCATAGAAGTCATATGCATCTTGAACTCTAGCTATAAGCTCATCTACATATTGTGGAAATGACTGATTTTGAATTGATTGAAGTGCCCTAAATAAGCATAAATCCAATTGAGATCAGGGATTGGGGTGGTTGGTTTACCAGCTGTATGTTGAACCCATTCTGTGTTGCAGCTTGTTTGAATTCCATATCATCATCTGATATGAGTGGTCTTGCATTATCCTGCTGCAACTGAATGTTCCTTGGTAAAAAGGCAGGCCAATTTTGCATAATGCTAGGTATGACATTGTCAATTAACATTCTTCTGATGACTTCTTTTATGACTGATTCAACCGCCTTTGTTTCAATAGTCCTTGCTTATCTGTTGCAACTTTTTCTCTTTGCTCTAACATAATGGACAAAAGGGAAAATCCCATACTTTCCATCATGAATTTCCAATCCATTTGAATCATAAATTGGCCTCCCAATAACACCCATGAACATAATTTTTATCCTAAACCTCTTAGATTGACAATACCTATATGGGTCATCCTCAAAAGGTTTTAGGTAGAACCACTTCTCATCTATGTGTATCACATTTTGCATGTCATGGAATATTGCTTATGTAGTTTGTGTAGGAGGATAGATATGGCTTAACACCCACTTCATTCTTGTCAATTTGTGTGCCTCTATCACTCTTGGATGTGTACTTGATGTGTGTGACCTTAGTTTCCCTTTTTCTAACAATCTTGCAATAGTGTAGTGTGGAATTTTGAGTGCTCCTACAAAGCTCTTAATTGTTGTTCTAAGATGCAATAGGGCAGATTGTAAAAACTCATCACTATAATGCTTAGGTTTCCTACCACATTTCCCATATCTCTTATGCATAACATCAATTGCATGACCAACACTTCTTTGTTTCATTACATCTTTGTAGATGCGATTTACAGTGCTTTTGTGGACACCTAATTCCTTTGCAAGTTTACTTTGAAATCCCCATTTCATTACCCCCTCATTCTCATTTAATAGTAGATAGTCAACAAATTTTCTCATCTATGCTAGTGTTAGATCTCCTCTGTGCCGTGTAATAATCTCATTTATGTGTGCTTCTTCTTCTGCAATTTCTTCTTCCTCATCTTCAATTGCTTCTTGTAGCTCAAAATCCTCCCACAATAGCTGCTCAATTGAGAAGAAGCCTGGGTCATCAAGTCCTCCATCCTCCATGATGTAAATTCTTCAATGATGTGAAGCGTCTCTGTTTTTTTGGGAATTTTTTTGTTATACAAAGTATTAGGTAGAACTAATTTAACTAAGGTGTTGTGTGTGCCGTATGTAATTGATAAAAAATTTTTGTGAATAATGAAACAATGAAGGTAGGAGAAGAAGAGGAGAGAGGAAGAAATTGTAATGTTATGAAATGTGGGAGTTTAAACTTTTTTGGGATGTTTTATGGATTGGAAAAAAATTGATTTGACTCCAACAGGCTGAAAATTTGAAGCACTACATTTTAAAGCCAAAAAATCTGGCCAATTGCAGTCCCCACAGCCCCACTCTCCCCTTTTTTTTCTGCCACAATCCCCTTCACTTTACCCCTTGGCCCCACTTTCTCTCTCCTTATTAATATACCCACATGCTCAAATTTTCCTCTAATTTTACCTTAACATATTTTGCTTAGGAGTCCGTGTCCATGGATTTGTTGCAAGTAATTTGATACGGAGAAAGTAAGAGCAAAAACAACTATAAAAAGTGAATACCACTTGAGTCTCCCACTCAATTCCGAGAGACTTGCCAAAGCCCTTCAGAAAAACTTTCATGGCTTCTTGCCATTTCCTTTGCTTGGCTCTCATCTTTGCCCCGTCATTTTCAGCCTTTGCAATGGCATTTGGAGCACGATTGCTCAACCCCGCAATAACTCCTGATGAACCGACTGCCCTATTTAGAAATCCTATTCCGATCCCGGAAGGCTGGACTCAAGATTCTCCACAAGAAGCCTACTGTTAATATCAAAGTCAAATTACCTATTTTTCCAACTAAACCTGCAATAGAAGCCAGTAACTTTGAGCAATCCAAATTCCAAAGCAATTCCTGAGTTGTTTGCTTCCCTCCACTCCATCATTGCCTTTTCTTGATCCGCCCCTGATGCCTGCTTTTCCCCTTCGCCACTTTCCATGGCATCAGTTTCATCTACTGCTCGAACTTGCACTGATAAGTTACCTTGAATTATTGAAACTTTGAGCCATAAAAATATTATATTTGCTTGAAACTATTTGTGTAAGAACACATATTAACAGGGAGTTAATCTATGTAATATTGATGGAAGGGATACATTCCATCCTACTCCTTCAGGGGTCTTATGCATTGGACAGCAGAATTCCAAATTTGTACTAGTCATTACTTCCTTGGAAGTTAATCTTTTAACAAATGAAGCATAGCATCACTAATATTTAAACTGTTCATCTAGACATCTACAGGGGGAGGGCGGAGATTTAATCAATCTACTTGTACAATGATAAAGGACGAAAACTCCTTTGTAAAGTTAGAACAAAGTTTCGAAATCCAACTCGCATAAATTTGTTTCTGTATACAGATATTAGCCAATATATTAGGGTTACATATTTCTGTGAAGAAAGAATCTGCTAACGAAGTTGGTATTGGCATTTGTTAGTGATTAATCTCAAAAAAAAAAACAACAAGAAAGGCAAAAAAAGGAAAAATCATGCCAACACCAAGTAACCTTATTTCGCCCCTCGCATTTATGGATTGACAGCGTTTCATGTTACTTTAGCAGCATGCTCCAAATTGTATCAATAACTTGAAACAAAAGGCAACCCTTTGAGATCAGAAACGGGCATCAGCTTTAATTTTTTCTCTTAGCAGCAAAAGTCTCAGCAACTAATAGAGGAAAAGCAATAGTAGCATCACAGTGCACCTGCTTGCAAGAAAAATGCAAGCATCAGAACCGTCTAAAACACATGCAGACTTGGGCGGCTACAATCAAAGAGGAACCCTATAAGGGAAAGAAAAAAGGAAACAAAAAGACATACCTTAACAGTCTTTGCAGATCCTCGAATCTTTCCCCAGGACACGGCCTCATCAGGACGAGCACCTGAATCACTACCATCAAACTCCTGAGCAGTATTGACAAAAACTGCATAATCTGCGCCATTACGCATCATATTGGCATTGCAAATATGATGCTTTGGCAATCCACCCCCAAGAACTATCACTCCAGTCTTCCTAGGAGCTGCATGAACAGCCTCACCGTTCATCGCCCTAATATCTGGTTTACAATTTAAAAAAAAAAAATTACTTCCTGACTAATAGAGTAAGATCTATTGACATCAAGCAAAATAGAAGTATAACATACCTTGCACGATATCAATAATTAAACCTGGGTTGCGGAATGAATGAAAATATAACATATCCCCTAGTGATCCATCTGTTAAACCAGGGCAGAAGACAGGAATATTGTTCTGGAGATTAATGTAAATAAGTGTAAAGCTCGGGCATGGAGTTGTCAATCAGCAAAAAGGAACATACAATAGAGTGCTTAAATACCGCATAGTAAATTGAAACAAAATGCACAAGACCTTATAAATCATAATTTAGACTTTACATACCACCAAAAAGAAGTTAGAAACCCTTCAATTATGAATATGATGAAAATTCGTTAAATGATTAAGAGGATGAGACTAGGCAATTTTTTTCCTTCCAACTTTTACTCCTCCATATGTCAGTATGGTATCAGAGCCGTCTAATAGGGCTTGCAAAGCGACCAACAGAACAGGGTCCCGCTTTTTTGAGGGCTCAAAAGTCTTAATTTAAATATTTTTCTTAGTCATATTGTTCGAGCTTTATTTTTTCAGAAATATTTTAGCAATTATATATTTTGTAGAATACTTTATTTATATTTTACAATCTATGCATAATATTTTTATATTTAAGGCCCAACTTTATAATTAGAACAAGGGCCTCAAAATTTTTAAGACGGCCTTGTATGATATAGAAGAACCCCAAATTACAAGATTGCTCACCTTGTACGCCCAATAAAGATATGAACTTTCATCATCAATTTCTTTTCCCAAACGAGCAATCACCTTAGATGGTGTCCATGTAATCTTCTGCAAACATTATCTAAAAGTATGAGAAGGGAAAAAACACACACACACACACACAGTCACACGCATACATACACATGTATAAGATGACTAGAAGTAACAATGTACAAGATGAAAAAAGGAACTTAAAAGGAAATATTAGAAAATGGAACAATGTTGCTTGATGGGAGATTGGACAAAAAGTCAAGCAAAAAAAAAGCTCTTCCTGTGGGGAAAAAGAAGGGGGGCTAACATGAAGGGTAACTATCTATAGTCGACATATATATAGCCCCACCTATCCAGCAGTTCATGTTTTCATATCCTGCACGCTCCATGTAGATAATGTACTTGAGAAGCAGCAAGCAATTTTCGTGACATAGAACAAAAAGTTCTCTTTTAGAATATCATTATTTCTCCCCTTAGCTCATTCCTAAGAAAAAAGCCCTTGTCTTGAAACAAAGGTTATCTTCACTGCATGCATCATAGTACTATGGAAGCTAACCAAGAATTGCAAATACCTGAAAATTAATCAGCTCTTCACTTCTCTTCTATTGAAATACAGATAAAACTAAATATAAAACCTAAAGAACCATAATTTTTCCTCGACACTAGAGCATCAAACGGCAACAAATCAAAGTAAATCCCAGTGAATGTGATGACCTAATGTGAAACTCATCCCATTTTCTTGCTCATAGAACTATAGAAGGGAACAACGATTTTGAGTGAAACATAAACTATCTCACAATGTGGCACGTCATGAAGCTGATCAGAACCCTTAACAACCTCTACTTACTGTGATTCAACATGAAACCATTTATCCAGAAACAGATAGTTGCATAAACGCTGTGCTGATTAAGCAGCACTACTGCTCACAGAGTTCTACTGCTATCATCAACCTGAAGTCTGAAGACAAAATAGACTCAAAGAAAATGCCTTGAATGAAGAATGCATTTGAAAGAGAAATAAATTGTCCATTAACTTTGGAATTCGTACTCTATACTAGGTCATTTCCTATACATGCAGCGGTAATATATTACATACATATTTTATCACGCTTTCTTTAAACAAGGCTGCTAGAGTTCTTATTTCAGGACGGGAGAGCTGAAAATGGACTCACACTTGTTTTCAGTGAAAAGTATATCAATAAGTAATGAAATAATAGCAGGCACATCAAACAGCTAAAGAAACACAAAAGCACTCTTTTGTTTTACCATATAACACAGCCAAAACAATAATTTACCTCTGAATTTTGCTCCTCTAACATTTTATCAAATATGGGAATAATCCAATCCTCAAATTTGCAGTAGTTGTCATTGGGAACCAACAAATTACCAATCCGATTCAATCCTTTTGAACGTAATTGAGCTCCAGGTAGAGAAAATTCACCTCTAAATGTAGGTGCAAGACATTTAATAAGATCTTCTTCTATCCCACCAGCAGTTGTAGCAATCACATGAACCTACAGGTGTATGTATGACAATCAAATTTTGTTTTCTAATATAACAAAAAACTCATTCTAGCTTTCTAGCAAATAAAACCTGTAATATGCCAGGATCCTCTACTAAAAATCTTAGCAAACTACCCAAAGTGCCCCATAATTTATACACTCTTCCCATTGGCGAATATAGGGGTGATACAAGAGGTACAGCTGTACCCCCATTAACTCTAGAAAATAATGACAAGAAACTAAAATTAGGACAAAAAAAAGAATATGTAAGCAATGAACATCTGATGAGGCTTGTCTTGCTGGTAGGGGAAGCGAAAAGAAAGATCAGTGGTGCATGGGGGAGGTCTTGCATTCGAATCCCCACACATTTATGTTTTGCTTTTAATTACTCCCCTTTAACTCATGTTTTTCATCAGTACTTCTATTATTTAGTACATACTACTCCCTATCAATCTGCAAGTACAAATTCATAAGCTTACTTAGATAAAAGCTCTAAAATAATATTCTTGTTTCTCTTTTTTCCCTCAAATTTTTCCTCATTTATATACTTAAACAACTATTTTTAAATAAATTTTCAACTTCACATTAATTGTTAAATTTTCTAAATGTATAGCATTCAGTCAATATATATATTCAATTTTTTTTATTAAATATAATTGAAGTATAAATTTGTTTAATATTTATAGATAATTTTGAAGTACATCTAGAAAAAAGAATAACCTAACTTAAACGAAATAGTTAATCAGTTAAGAAGAGAATGACTTAAAAAAGTATGTCAATTTAGCAACTTACCTTCAAAGATCTGGTTATTTAAATTGAAAATTTAAACAGTTAAACACTTAGCAATCATATCTAAGTTCTTACTTGGGCAGACAAAATATTAATAAGGCTTTATATTCAAACAAAAATTGACGAGTCTAACTGCTTATGTATCCGTAAGTTCCTGGATACGCCACTGACTCTTCCCCAAACCCCCTCGCCCCTTTAACCCTTGGTTCACAATGTGTTCATAACTATTATGAGCTTGGCAAAGCTCAATAAAATCCTTCTGTGAGGTTAAGAGTCAAGGAAAATTGTTGTAACCCACAATATAATCAAACATAACCACAGAAGGAAACACATAAAATGCAGGGGCGGATCTAGCGTGGGTTCAGTGGGTTCAACTGAACCCACGCAAAATCCTGGAAAAAAGAGAAAGCTGACGAAAAAAACGAAAAATAAAAATTGTATATTAATCTTCCGCGCGGTATTTGCTTGATTGAAAACATTTGGCTCAGTGGTCAGCTGGACCAGATGAAGTTGTCCCCAAATGTTGGACGCGGGATCGATTCCTATGAAGACTTGAAGAGCGTTTTGCTTCTCCTCTTTCTTATTTCTCTTTTCTTGTTTTACTTTCAGGCTCCTGCCTCATATTGCTTTCCTTTCTTTTGTTTCGTTTTTTTATGTGAGTTCAACTTCCCCCCCATTAAAGTCTTATGGAATATATGATTCTCATTTTGTTCATTATATTTTGTGAAAATCTATCTAAACAATCTCAACTTTTACCTATCATTTGAAAATATTTTTGACTTTAAATTGTTATGAGAAACTCCAAAAAGATTGAGTGTTATCTTATTAAATATTTAAATGATTTGGACTCTTTATTTTTTAAAACTTAATATTTCTAAGTGCTATAAGTAATATTTCTAAGTGCTATAAGTAACTTCTACATATCTTACGCTCTTCTTATAAGTTATAACAGTTAGAAATGTGTTATTCCTCCTTCATTGTTCTATATAGAACATATCTAAAATGGTTAAAGAATGCAAGAAAAGTAAGGGCATGGATTATTTTGAGAAAGCCCTCTAAAACTTGAGAAAGTTCCTGAATAATACAAAGTTGGGATTATTTTCAAAAAGTGATTGAAAGATGAGAAGATTGGTTAGTGTTAAATACTAGATATTGCATGGAATAATTTAAACATTTAAAGAACGGATGATAAACAAATTATAATAAGTCATAAATGATTTTACTACTTTTTAAATATAATTTTTGGTTGTAGTTTAAAATTTGGACAAGTGTATTGCAATTTAACTAATCTGTTTTGATTATTTTTTCTTTGAATGATTTCGAACCCACGTGGGTCAATTCCTAGATACGCCACTGATAAAATGGATCTCTCACATCCTAAAAAATACAAAATATCAAGCAACTACTCGACTTAAGCACATATAATTAGACAAAACATCAAACACATACTACTACATGAGATTCTTCAAAGAAAAGCTTAAATTGTAATACAGAGCAATCAAGTTTTGTAACCCATTTAAAAATCATAAAGTAAAAATAATGTGCATGGTTCTTCCTCACCATATGATTCTGAACAAGATATCGAACCGTGTCACGAATCCCAGATGAAATTAAATTTGATGTAAACCCAAGGAATACTTTGCACCTCACAGAATTTCTGTAATCAGAATCTCTCTCCTCCATACTACAGTCTTCGGCAGGTACTTCATCTGAAAGCCTCCAATCTAGCTTCAACAGCAGCAAAATCAAATCAAATCATATCAAAACAAAATTAAGATTGCGAAACTAGGGTTTTATGTGAAGTATGTAAAATTCTAAAATTAAAACTTGTTCTAACCATTTGATTTACTACTTCAATGGCTTCTCCAAGATTTGATGCTTGGAAACCAGTGGAAATGAAAGATTTTACGAGTTGCGAATAATTTACTCCTTGATTAAAATCATAGCCCTGAATTTTGATGCATTTTCCTTCTAGGGTTTCTGATTCTTTGAAAACTGTGGAGTGAACCGATGCCATAGTATTGTCTTCCATTTTCGTTTCTTTAATTGAAACTATGAGAAGATAATTTGAGTAGTTGAGATAATTTTGCAACAGAAATCACAGTTTGAGGAAAAGGGTTTAAGATTCACAGATTGAGCTCTCAGGGCTAAAACCCTGAAAACTATTGTAAAAGCAAGTTTTGTTTTTTTTTTTTTTTTTTTTTTGTTTTGAAAAGAATTCTAAAAGTAAGTTCAACTTGAAAGAAATTATTCCTCCCATAATCTAAGGTATTTCCGTGTTTGAATCCTCTAGAGTTGTAAAATAACTCTACAAGATAGAGTTTGAGCAATATCAATCATTGAATAAAAAATTAATGGCTCGTATATTATCTTTCCAAAATCCCCTTTTATATCTCATCAAAATCCATCCCTAAATCTTTCCTTCCCACCAATACGAGCCCTTGATTTTAAAATGTATGGCTCAGATACAACTCTACCTTGTAGAGTTCCACTAAAACTCTAGAGAATCCGAACTCGGTTTTTCACCTTTATTTTTCATCCAATCGGAAGAATAACTAGTATTTTGGCTAGGCTATAGGCGATAGTCTCGTATCTACAATTATCAAATATGTTATAATTAGTTTTTAACTCGTGTAAAAATGCACGGGATGCTATACTTTTATGTCATATTATAAATTAATATTTAGACGAAAAGATTATTAATGTGACAACAATATTTTTGTTTAATGAGAGTGTGAAAATGAAACTTGAAATCAAATTGAATACACAACACATTATTAAAGGAACAAACATTTACACTTTGTCTTTATTGAAACATAAAAAAAACAGTGTCAATTACAATTCTATACACAATTTAACATTTTGAAAAACTTCCTTGTAGACCACATTGGTTGTAACGGATGAGTTTCCACGATCTTCATCACAGATCAAGATTTTTAAACCCTTTCTGCTTGTAACTCTTAAAATAGCCACATACAATTGTCCGTGGCTGAACACTGGCTGGGGGAGATATAAGCCAACGTGCGTTAAGGACTATCCTTGGCTTTTATCGATTGTCATTGCAAAACAAACAACTAATGGGAATTGTCTTATTTGAAATTTTATGGGGAACTTTGTTGTATCTGATAGGGTAAGTGTCATCCGCGGAATAAAAACTTTATCACCAACATTACTAATAGATATAACAACTGCCTCAATAATTTGATTGCCAAGGTGCTTAACGACTAACCTAGTACCATTGCAAAGCCCAGAAGTCTAATCAATATTCTGTAGTAGCATCACCGGTGCCCTTACCTTCAAGGTTATATTATGATTTGGCAAACCACCGTACTTAATTGTATTCAGAAATTCAGTAGAGTACATCTCGTGTATTCCGAAATTCCCTTCCTTCATTGAAATTGCATCTGAATCAAGTACGTTCTTTCTTCACCTGGTAAGTGTGACAAAACACGATCATTAACCATGTCAGCAATTTCATTAGTTGGAGCAAGAATAACTCTTTCTTGAAAATAACTTGCTTCCTAGATGTTATCTTCTAGATCATGATATGTGCTATCGACTATTGCAGAAATAGGGGTCATCTCCTCCGTATATCAATGCTTCATGAGGAATTTCTACATTGGCTTCACCATCATTCGGTTCACCATCTTTGCCGTCTCCGATATTCAGAATCCACTCATAGAAGTCCATAATTTCTTCCAGACTTGACTTACCAGATCGTGTTCTGAGACGCATGTTTTGCGTCAATCTAAGCACACGACAAAAGTCCCATACATAAGAACTATTGATTGCTAAAAAGACAATATCTTGCCTGCTACCTTTGGGAACAACAGGCAATATTCGTCTTAAGTCACCAGCGAACACAACCACCTTACCACCAAATGGGATATGACGATTTGCTGGATTTATTGATTGCATAACATCCTTTAAGCTTCAATCAAGAGCTTCAAAGCAAAATCTATGCGTCACGGGAGCTTCATCCCAAATGATAAGCTTTGTCTTCATAAGTAGTCTTGTCAAGTCCGATCCAAGCTTAATGCCATGACATGTTGAGTTCTCGTCAACATTTAGCGGTAGGCCAAATATAGAATGTGCAGTTCTCCCATGTGGAAGCAACAAAGAGGCGATTCCACTTGATGCAACTGACAAAACAATTTCCCCTTTACGCCTTAATGTTGCACATAATAATCTCCATAGGTATGTCTTTCCCGTTCCTCCATAACCATATACAAAGAATACACCTCCTTTACCACGCAATACAGTAGACATGATTTCATTATAAATTCCACGCTGCTCATCAGTCAGTCCAGGATAAAGATCTTGAAACTCCTTTTGTACTTGCTCTTGGTCATACGAAAGCTCATCCATAATGAGCTTATTTTGACCATCTGATACAATCAAGTCATTTGAAAAAGGCATTCCCGTAAAGTTACGAAGGGTGCTACCATTACTTTGTAACTTAGCTTCGATGTCAGCCAAAGCAATCAATTGTTCATCACTTGGACGTAATGCTGCAAAACGAACATAACGTGTGATCATGAGGATTCTATTCGTCCTCATGACACTCTATCTTTTGTATGAAGAAATCCTCAAAGGATGAGGATGAAGGATAGGATATGTTGGCCATTGTGTATAAACTAAGGGATTTGTGAATTCCTTTTTTAATTGGAACTTTATAAGTATTGTGGCCTAAGCAAGAAAAAAATATATGAATTTTTCTTAGTTTAGTTGTGCGCAACGGCTACTGTTGGTTTATAAAATCTTTTTTTTCTTTGTCATTTCTAACGCCTGTTTTGCTTTTTCTCTATAAAATGAGCCCAAGATCCCTTAGTTTTAACACATTTTAACTCTTATCCTATTTTTTTCATAAGCTAATCTTTTGTCGAGTATCTATATCATATACATATACCTCAACATGAAGCTGGTTTGTGAAGCTAGAACATACTCGAGCCTTTAATGGTTCGATCGGATTCAAAATTGGAAATTTTAAAATTTTTGTTGTATTAAAAGCTTTAAAAGTAAAATTAGCTTTTTGATCCGTGCAAATTGTATGGGAAGTTGTTTGTTTTATAAATTGACGGTTTTAAGAAGTTTCTTCAAGAATCATGGTGGTGAGCCTCCAAGTTGTGAGTTAAAATTTAATACTCATGTATTGAGATTATTTTAAAACTGAGTTATGACCCGTGTGTTCAGTGCTTGATGTAGTTAATGTTATGGCGGATCACATAACCTGCCTTTAAAAAAAGAATTATTTGAAATCGTCTTTACTCTGTCTACTAATTAGTACTTCCTTTAGAGGCCCAGATAAAATTACAATTCGCACCACCACTTATTATACTCAACAATACACCAACTTCTGCATCACTTATGTCATTCCACTCTCTCTCTCTCGCTTTCTTGCACCATAATTGCACCATGTTTAGCAACCCATTGGCCAATTCCCATTTAGCCATGATTTTGAGTTTCTCAATATGTTTGAGCTTTTTTTTTAAGGTACAATTAGTTACATATAATGGTTATTTTTCGTATTTGATGATATCTTGTGTAAAGTCATTAGATATTTAGATCATAGGATTAGAGTTTGACCCCTTATCTTTTTCAATAGTTAATACTCACCCCCATCATGTTTTAAAAGGCCTAAAGATAAAAAAATAAAGTTTTGTTTTTATCATAAATCATAGGAGAAATTCACAAGAGTGGGCCCAACTATTATCCATTTTCTTTTATAAGTCCCAACTATTGTTTATTCCCTGCAAGTCCCAAGCTTACCATCTTGTGATTTTTATAAGTCCTGGATTATTACTTATAAAAGGTTTTAAAGGTAAGATTTTTAAATATTGGCCCCATCTTATAGGTCTTTGTCACTTGCTGAAAGTGTTCGAAGATGGTAAATATTTAGAAATTTTATCTTCTACACCGGTGATAAGTAACACAAGACCTATGAAAATTACAAGATAGTAAACTTAGGATCTATAAGGCATAATCCATAGTTGGGACTTATAAAAGAAAATGGGTAATAGTTGGACTCTCTCTTGTGAATTTTTCCTAAATTATATTACATTTAACTATACTTTTACTCACAAAAGTAATGCATATTTACATTTCCATTATAAAATTATGCATGGTTACATTCTCATTTAACTATACTTTTTTTTTTGTAGAAGATCAAGAGATAATATTTTCTTAGTTGTACAATTGTAATACTTTTGCTCATAATAAGCAAAATAAATTTAAATTTTTTTAATATGCCAACACCCTATAGAAAACAGTAATAATAAAATCTTTTATGTACATAAGATTTTTTTAAGTTATATAATTTCCAATTTGTCATTGTTGGCCTTGTGCTTTTCAACTTATTTTGCTTATGTAATCTTATCTGAATTTCAATAAACTTATCTCAGAACTAATCTGAACTTATTACACCTTGTTAATCCTTATTATTAAGTCATATTCAAATAGTGTTTCCATCTGACAAAATGAGTACTATATATAGAGTTTTCCACTTTACTTTTCGCCTCCCAAAGACTACCCTAGGCGACTCCAATGGCCCACCATTAACTCTTAGTCATTAATTATTTCTTCCTACAAACAGTTTTAGAATATTTATTTTCTCATATAGGAAATAAGATGTTATACCATATGCATTTCTATTTTAGAGCTTCTTCTAACAACCTATAAATTTGGTTTTATTTCGAACCAGATGATCCATTAATCCAACTGGCAGAAGATCATAAATGGATCCAATAATTTTTTTAGTATTCATTAAGACTAATAAAAATTGATAATGTTGTATAGTAAACAATTATAAATACGCAGTACTTGTTGATAAGAGGTTTTTAGTGTGTCGTTAAGACACCAAAAATCACTTTCCAAACAATATTTCTAAATCCTAACAAGCAATTACTAAGAAAATAGTAAGGGCAAGTCAATGGTCGATCTACAGGAAAAATGGGATTAATTAAAGTCTATCAAGTCCAAACTACCTAATTGAATGGTATTTGGGTGTTTGAAAATGTTTGGTAACAATTATGACTAGCTAAAAACTAGAACTAGCAAATAACAAGAGTTTAAATATCAAATAGGAAAACACTAGAGTTAAGGTTACTAGTATGAATAAGAACGGACAATGATTGTTGATGCGATTGTGAAGAAATGGAGACGATCATGCAAGGTTTAGTTTCCCTTTAAAATACTTGAGTCCTCTATCGAATGGTCCTCAAGAATAATCACTTAATTAATCAACTAAATCCTCTCTCGAATGGTCTTTAGTTAATTGATTAAGAGATTCAATAAATTCGGAAAACCCTTAATAAAGGATCCCCTTAATTTCTACCCAATATCTTGGCATATAAATTAAGTTGATTCTTGGGGATGATGAAAGAGTTCAAAATTTGATTTAAGAATATTTGAATTCAAAATACCCAAGTATAAATGTGATCAATATCTATCCTAAGGTTTCAAAAACCAAGATCAATGCATAACTTTCTTTAAAAATCACAATCTCATCAACAAAACATTTAAAACCCTAATTTATACTTTCACCCTAACCCTAGACGTGAAATTACTCACTAATCATGGATTCTAAACAATTAAACATAAAATCTATGACTAATCTAAGCCTAAACATGATTAAAAGATAATTAAACTAATAGAAATCACAGTTATGAGACTATGAGAATGAAAATCTAAGAATAACTAAGAACAAGAACAAACACGAAAAGAATGAAATAAAAACTGAAACTTCAAATTAAATTGAATGAGAAGTACCTTGAATGTTATCCGAATCACAAACTATGATTAACAATTCTTAAATCTCAATAAAACTCAAGTGTTTTTCTCTCTAGTATGAACCCTAATAAAATACTCTCTAAAAAAATAGAATAAAGCATAAGTCCAAACTAAAAAACAAAACTATCGTTTTTAATGAAGGCTCGATTTTTTTTCTTTCCGGAAACGAAGGGTGCGGGGGCACCAAAAATAGGTGCGGGCGCACCAAAATCAGGTGCGGGAGCACCTTACCCTTCTGCCTCATACTTGAATAGTTCAACTCAAAACGAGCATAATTTCTTCGTTTTATATCCAAATCAAGTTTATGACCAATCGTTGGAAAGATATCGAAACGAGCTTTCACTTCCAATTGGAATTACCTTCATCCGATTTGTGGTTTGAAAGTTATGTCCATTTGAAGTTCTCTATTCAAGATTCTATTGTGCAATGTGCTCCTTTGTGCGAGCGGACATGGGGAATGGGGCAAGCGTACCATTTCTCAATGTGTGCTTTGTTTTTATTGCTACCTTTTCCAACTTTACAAATCATAACCATCTTAGTATTTTCACTATATCAAGAACATGGCAAAACAAGGTGAAAGCAAATGTACTAGAAATTCGGTCAAAAAAGACTAAAAATCTAGCAAAATGTCACTATGATCAAGTGAATGAAATAGAAGGGGAAAGGGAGAAGAAAGAGGGAAGAAAGGGGAGAAAGAGGATCAAAATGAGCTAAAAGGAGTCCATAAAGTACGTTTGAAACGCACTTATCACTTGTATAATGTATGTGTGTTTTATAAGTTCTCTCTATAATTTACATTTCAATGTGATCTTTTACATCAAAGACAAAAGAAGTTTCCCGAACAAAAGACATTGGCAAATTCAATAACTTATCTGATCTTTTCACAACATTTTCACTCTCTTATAAACCAGCTAAAATACTTATAAATCCCTGTTTTGACATATAAGCTTGACAATTAACTCAGTTTATTGATTCACCTTTCTCATTTAGTGTCGTGATGCTCATTAGATATCACTTTTTCGAGTCTAGTATTCGTACGATGTAGGGTACGTTTAAAAATTGTAATATTACTTCAATATAAAATTATAAGATAATTAGGTTATTCATTTTCACTTTAATTTTCGCCTAAATACCTTATTCTCTAGTACTACCTGATATGATCACAATTTTGATGATATATTGTACCATACATTATTCCCCATTCTATCTGAGAGAATGAGTATTATACATGATTTTGCACTTTACTTTTTGCTTTCCTAAGACTATCCCAAGTGACTCCAATAGCCCATCATTAACCATTACTCATTAATTTCTTTTCAAAAATAATTTTAGAATATATTAAACCAACAAAAGTTCTAATATTCATTTAGACTAATTTAAAAAAGGGTAATGTTGTATAGTAAACAGATATAAATAAGCAGTACTTGTATAATATAAGTGTCTTTTGTAGGTTTTCTATATGATTTACATTTCAATGTTATCTTTTACATGAAAGAAAAAAAAAGCTATCAAAACAAACTATATAGGAAAATTAACAACTTTTCCAATTCAATAACTTTATCTGGTCTTTTCACAACAGTTTCACTCTCTTATAAACCAACTAAAATTAAATATATAAATCCCTCTTTTGACAATTAACTCATTTTGGTTTTTCCCCTTTCTCAATTAGTGTCGCAATGCTCATTAAATGTATGTCTTTCTAGTGTAATATCCATACAATGTATTGTTTACAAATTGTAACATAACTTTTATAGAAATTTATACGATAAATAGGTTGCTCATTTCTAATAACAGATTAATCATCACATCTTTATTTACTAAAATAATATCCGATATACAAATTAAGGAATGAGGTTTTGAATAATATTTTAGGCCTGTCGAATTCTCTCCATATAAAACATTGGAGTATACGAAAATAGGTTGTTTATGTACTAATACATCCAAATTACACATACTCACCATTTCATTCGTATGAATAACCACTTTACAGCTGATATCATCACTTGAAACTAACCCGATCATGGATCTAAACAAAACTAATGACATGTTTGCCACATTTGCTTCCCTCAATTTCAAAATGATCGTTTCATAGATAAACCTTTGAAGTGAAGAAGTTGAGGAAAATAGGTTCATATGTAAGTGGAGATCACAACTTTATAATAACTATGTTACCTTTTTATTGTATGTGGCAATAACCCAACACATAGCTATGTCATATTTTAATCACCCATACCAAAATGATCATTCTAGAAATTATAAAAACCAAATTGTGGAGAAAATGTAAGAAATGATATGATATTGGAAATGGTAAATAGAGGAAAATAGGTTAATAGGCAAGTGCAAATCCCAATTTTATAATAATTATATTACCCTACTATTGTATGTGACATTAACCCAATATATAACTATGTCATCTTTTGTTCATCTATATCAAATTGATTATTCTAGAAATTATAAGAACCAAATTGTGGAGAAATTTTAAAAACCATATGAGCTTGGAAATGGTAAATGTTTCATTAAAGGTTGAACTTTGAAGTCCTCCCAACACTCCTTTTGTTTCCTTTCATCTGTTATTTTTTTTTGGTTGAGAATTTGAGATAAACTTTTCCCTTGGAGAGTATATTCTCGTACCCCAAAATCCACCATCATATACCATATATCATCAATTATAAGCTTGGGCAAAAGAGCAGAAAAAAGTATTAATTTAATTTTTTTTTTCTCTCCTCATGTTATAGTTAAGGTTCAAGAAATGCATTGGCAAAAATACAAAAAAAGTGGGTAAAGTATTTAGCTACGGAGTGAGTATGTATTAAATTTGACAATTTATGAAGAAGAATATTGTCTTAATTATGTAAGTATGTATTAAATTTGACAATTCAGTTAAGTTGTTAGTTTTGATATTTATTAGTCTGCGCGCAAATCGAGACATTTTTTGGACACCAAAATCAAGTATTTATGGTCATTTTTTCTACTTGGTCTAGGTTTAGGGGGGCAATTTGGCCCTTAAGACTTTGATTTGAGGTCGAAATTGTCAAATAACCATAAAAACTTGTTTTGGGTGTCGAAAAATGTCTCGATTTGCGTGTCAGACTAATAAATTTCAAAACTAACGACAACTTCGCTTAACGGAATTCACTTAAAAGTTTGGAGCTACCATGTAAACTCTCCCATAAAAGTAACAATTTCAACGGGATTAGAGTAAGAATGTTATTATATAATAGGAGTATCAAAGATCAAAAACTTGTGTATGGCTTTGTTTGGTAAAGAGAAGCTTGGGGTAAAATTACAGGTTTGAACTCATATTAGAGGATTTGAGTAATCAATCCTCTAATTGAGTGTTTGGTAAAGAAATGTTTCAATTAGCTTATTCAGTCCAAAAAACTCTTTTTGAAAAAGTTAGGGTGTGGAGCTTTTTGACATTAGATGTTTGGGAATAAGTGGATCAATTACATTTATGTCATAAAGTTATCGAAAATTACATTGATAAAAAATAAATGGATTTTCACCATACCCCCGATTAATTTTTATATTCACCATATATCCTTGATGTTTTCAAAATTCACCACATACCCATCAATTTTGTAATAATTCACCATGTGCTCTTATTGATTAACGATTATGATCATTAACCACTAATTCTATCACCAAATTTTAACTAATTCCTATTTGAGTGTGCATGGTAGCCCCAACTTAATTTTAATTTTATACAAATAGGATTAAATTTTTGAAATAAGTTTAAGGAGTTATATATCCTTTGTTATGACTGTGAATTCTTTTAACTCTTTGGTTAAGAGTATCAAAACTACATGAATGATTAAGTATCAAAACGACACACTAAAAACCTCTTTTCAAGTCTTAAACCTCGTTATACCCTAATTAACCTAATCTAACTAAAATTTAACATATAACTTTTAACCCTATCCTAACCCTAATTGCTAATTTCAAACCCTAACCCTAGCTCCACTACCACCCAATCACCACCCCACCCACCCCACCTCCTACACCTTACCCCCACGGTAGCCTGCACACCCTCCCTCTCCACCCCCACGGTAGCCTGCACACCCTCCCTCCCCACCCCTGCAGCCTCACCAACCCCTCCCCCACCCCTCCCCACCCTTTCGATTTTCGCAATAACTCCCACCAGACCTTGTTCGAATACCACAAACCACCCCCTTCCATTTTCAATTTTCGCAACAACTTTCACCAGACACAACACACATTTTCAGGCTGAAATGTTTGAAAATGGAAGGGGGTGGAGCAGCACGAATTTAAGGTTGGGGGTGGGGGAGGGAGGTGGGGTGTAGAGGTGATCATTTTGGCCCGGCCCGACCCGACCCGTTTTTGGGCAGAATTTTTCAGCCCGCGGGCCGGGCCTTTTTTTTTGGTTTTGGGCGGGCTTTGGGCAAGCTAAAAATGACTTTTTAGTCTATTTTTTGGCCCGACCCGTTTTGGCCCGCAAAAGCCCGCTAAGCCCCGCCCGAAATAGCGGGCTTTGGACACAAAAATTCGGCCCGAATTTAGGCCCGGCCCGGCCAATGGGCAAATTTTTTTGGCCGCGGCCCGACCCATGATCACCTCTAGTGGGGTGCGAAAAGAGAAGGGGGTGTTGTGGCAGGAGCAGGAGTGGGGGAGGGGTGTTGTTCCGAAATTAAGGGGGGCGGTGCGGGGGAGGGGTGTGGGAACTGGGTTTGGGCTGCGGGCGGCAGGGGGTGATGGGCTGCGGTGGGGGGGGTTGGGGGTGCATTGGTGGTGGGAGGAGGGGTGTAGGGGTGGTAGGAGGGTGAGGGGTTAGGGTTAGATTTATGGTTTAGTATTAGGGTTAGGGGTAAGGGTTAGCGTTATGGTTAGGATTAGTGGTTAATTAGAGTTTAAAATAGAAAATTAGGATTAGTGACTAACGCCGTTAGTCATTAAGGGCATTTAGGTGTATTATAATTAAACTTAGGGGTAATTGGTGAATTTTGAAAACATGGGGGGTACCTGGTGAATTTTTTGAAAACTCGAGGGTATCTGATAAAATAAATCATAAATTAAATAAATTTTTTTGCTAGTTAAAGTTTGTATTTAGTCTCTATTTTTTTTTTTCTAAGTGTTGAAGTGATTTGTATGTCAAATTTTATTTATTTATGTTTTTAGACTTTTGTTTCATGAATAACTTAACCTACTAGCCACAACCCGTTCTCACTCGAAATATATGCGGGTCTTATGAAGCTCCAAAACTATATATTTAGGCCAAAATTCGAGCTTGATTTGAAAAAGTTTGCTTGAGCATGAAAAGCTCGACCTAGATTTGCAGATTTAAGCATAATTTTTATACCAAAGTCCGGACCAACCCGATTTTCTTTACATCAATTCAACTGTTTTTTTTTTTTGGTGCAGGCATCAATTCAACTATAATGTATAGCAAATTTACGTACTCGCATTGCAAACATATGACTTTTTTTAACCAACACCAAATCTAAACGCCCCTCATTTATTAGTGTCATATTAATATTATGATCCAATCCGTAAACCGAAACTTTTCAAAATCACTACATGCTCATTGGTTTTTTTTTACTTGACTATCTTGGATTTCATGGGACTAAATACTAAATAAAACTTTTTTAGGAAACATTGGATTAATACTAATTAGAGGCATTTTTGGGTTATAACATTCCATTCAATGGTGGTACAACTTCACAAATTTGGAGCTTCTCCTCCAAATTCCAATCCTCAGAAGCGCGCCGGAAGTCCTTCACCGGTGTCCCCAATTCAATTCAATTCCTTTTCGCACTTAATTCAGCAACACTTTTCACTACCCCTTCAACTACAACCCCATAATTTTCTCTCTCCTTCACCCCTCACTTGATTTACTTCTTTCTCCTTCAAGTACTTTTCTTCTTAACCTCTTTTTTCTTCACTTGCTTATCTTCATAATTTTTAACCCCAAATTGTTGTTTTTTTAGGGCATTTTTTATTTGATTCGCTGCTGCTGAAGTTATTCAATTTCACGTTTTTCGATGGGTCGCTCTCGTGCAGTATTTTGCTCCAGTGATGATGATCCCGCCCAAAGGTCTGTCTTTTCTCACTCCTAATTTTTCAAGCACGCACATTTTTTTAAAAATTTGTTTTATACCCTTAATATTATTACTTGTGTTTTTGGTTTAGATACTTGTTTGATGAATATATGTTTTGTTTTTGCTTTGATTGTTGTTCCTTTTTATGTGTGTAAGTTGAATGTTTATGTTATTTTGCTACAATTTCTGAGATACATGTGTTTGCTTTGTTTTGATTTGTTGGTAGTTAATATAAGTAAGTGAACTTGCAAGTGAAGAAAAATGTGAAGTTCTGTTTAAATGAAGAGCATTTTGTTATGAGATTTCTAAGTGTTGGAAACGAAAACAAGAAACCATTGAGGTTGTGTGTTGTTTGGTATGAAGAGTGGGGTAATGGTTTCCGTTTCTTGAGTATAACAATTTTCGCCCAATCATTACCTTCCTCTAGTTATACGGTAATGCATTCATAATTGTCCTCAATTCTTCACTTGTAAGTGTTTCCTTTCCATATTGGAATCAAACGTCAAATAGATGTACTTCCTGATAGAATTTGTGGCGCACACGGAAGTTTTGATGGACGCGAATAGTATCATAAAATTGTATTTTCATTGATATTATTAATTGTACAAGTGTGTTTGTGAGAGCTCATGTCTCTCATTCACCTTGGTAGAACCCTTTGTTTCTAACTTTCCTAATATCTTGTGTGGAGCTCATTTTCCTCTATGTGGTTCCGTTCCCTTTCCGTTCCATGAGTTGAACCAAACATGCACTAAAGGGTAAAATGTGCTGTCTTTTATGGAATTCTTATTATATTTGTTTGGAAATGGCAAAAATGAGGACCAGATATAGAAGGCATTAAAGTGTTGGGTACTTGGGCGTGATCCAACTTGGTTATTTTGGGACTTGGTAATTGCCAAATCTGATAAGAAAATTGAAACGGTTAGATATCTATAGAAACATCATTCATATTGTTATATGTACCTGAAACTGATAGATTGTGCTATGCGAATTTGGTAGTCGTCTAGGTACGAAAGAGTTTAAACTTTGTGGCAATTAATAAACTTTGATATTGCTGGCTATAGTGATTAGTTTCGACATCTTCTTATATTGGATTTCTGATTATTAGTTTGTAAAAGTGAAGGCTTATGGTCTATGCTTTTCAAAGATGTTTTAGGCTCTTGTAAAGGAAGAAGATATGGGAGAGTTGATGATTTTGGGAACTATAATAGTGTACCATGGCATGTGTCACAACCCTATGAACCACAAAATCAGTGGGGGATTGAGAAATTTTACTATGGTAATGCATTGGAAATTTTGAATACTTCTTCCGTTCTGTTTTAAATGAAACATTGGGTGAAATGACACTATTCATTGATCAATTTTGACTCCAATTTATCGCCATTATATAAAGAAAAACATAGTCAAGTGGGATGTTGTTAGATTCGTTTCGATGCATACTATCAAATTATAACTTTTTTTATATTTTTTACGTGTGCACAACTAAAATATTCATGATTAAAGAAGCGCGTTGGGTTGCGTGAAAAGACAAACGTTTCATTTAAAAACATAATGAAGGAAGTAATAGATAACGTAGTAGAATTTCTGTCTAGTTTATATCAATATAATATAGGCACACATATTATTATTCCTATTAGATGAAGTGATTTTTTGGAGATTTCTTTTTTTAATTTGTAGGGAGTATTCTTTTTGTGTTGCTCCCTTCATCCCTAATTGTTTGCTCCATTTCCTTTTTATTAGAGTTAAGGTTCACCAACATTGACAACGATTCCCAATTAATGTATAAGAAAAAATTTAAACATGTGAGATATCGTTAGATTCGTCATAATATGTATTTTTAAAATATCAACTTTATATAAATTTTACTAATGCGTAATAAAAGAATCAATAGTCAAACATATTTCTTGGATACTGGGAAAATAGAGCAAACAAGTAGGGAAAGAATGTGTACATAGTGTGCAGCTTCAATTTATACGTGGTACATGAAGAGGAACATGGGATGTTACCTATAGTGAATCTAGTGCAATTGGTGAATCTAGTGTATAGTTGAAATAATTGGTGATCCTTTTTATCTCACCAAACTAGACTTAAACCGAAATTAACGCAAACCAAAAACTAATATGATTAACATTCGTACTTTCTCTGTTTTTTTACTTCTACCATTTTGACTTTTGACACTATTCATAAGCTCTACTTTGACCATCTTGTATCATTTATACATGCGGAAAAACATAGTCATATGGGATCTTGTTGGATTCATCTCGGTATATATTTTCAACATATCAACTTTTCATAATTTTTCCTCATACCTATTAAAAAATATACTCATCTAAAGTTATGCGTTGACCAACATGCAAAAAACAAATGGTAGAATTAAAAAAACGGAGGAAGTATATCATAATGGATGGAACCCAAATTTGCTCGCACATGACCAATCCAATTGACTTATCACCGAATCTGACCTAACCCAATGGACATGAACCAGACTCCACCCCGGTGAACCATTTTTCTCTAACTGTATATATGGTTGTTTTGGGTAAATTTCTTTTTAGGTGTGTTTGGAATTCGGATACATGGATTTCATTTGAAATTGTGGGATTGGGTAGATTCAACTATTCAAGTGTTTGGATGCCCAAAAAATTCCAAATTTAGATTAGGACAGGACTTCAAATTATTAAAAAAACCTTGTCATTTAAAATTCCTAATCCACTATGGTAATTACTCCAACTGGTTGCCCTTCACCATTTTCCTCTCTCTCTCATCAATGTATCAATGTAACCATAGCCATGGGAGCTTTAAGCTTCAATATCTTCTTTTCTCCACGACTCTTTCTCTTTCCTTCATATGTCTCAGTGATTATTATGCCTTCACTATTATCTCTATAAAACTATATCATCAATGGTAATCTACTCTCATATTCTCCTCGTTGATGAATTACATTTTCATTTGTTACCTTTTCATTTCATTCTAATAAGTATCATTTCATCAACATTTTAAGATTTTGATTGTGCCAAAATGATATTCAATTATCAAATTAGGTCGAAATGCTTGAATTAGAGAAAAAACGAAGAGAGAGAAGTGAGATAACAATGAATGGTACACTGAGAACTGGAAGTAATTGCTTTTATTTTTTCTTTTTGTAGAGATTCAATTGTAATGTTTCTGTACTTAAAATTTCACTTTCTAAATGGTAAGATGATATTTGAAATTCTTAGTTTTTCCAAAACACCAAATTTGAATTGAATTTCGAGATTTCAGATTCCACAATTGAAATCCAATATTTCATATGAATTCATGGCTTCCAAACTGTGCCTTATTTATCCTAATAGCTTCCTTATCTTGTTTGTTTATTTTGGGGAAAGGCGCCCGGGGGGGGGGGGAGGGGTGATGCAATTATCTTTAAAAACTGTTGCGAGAAATGAAGTATGTAATTCCCTTGTCCCAACTATACTAGTAATCAAAGGATGCTTAGAGAAAAGTAGCAACTTATGTGTAAGATCCCTACTTGCGCTACCCTTAGGGAATATGAAGAGAGAGTTACAATAAATGAACCAAGTTTCACATGAAGGTAATTAATGGATCTCGACTAAACACAATTGTTTGTACACTAAACCATCTTAGTCACTAACATACCACAAGATAAAAGGCCCAATATCTCAATATGTGTTTTAAAGGATTTCTTTTTCAAGTGGATATCTATCATATGCTAGGTATCTAAAGAAAGTCTCTCGGTTGCGATGCTCTCTCATGCAATTTTGTGTGTGAATCATAACTAGAAGGACCCCACGCTTGATTTGCTTAAGCCAAGTCAACGAGTTAGAACAATTAGAGTTGCATTTTCGCTTGATTTCGGCTGTCTTGCCCCGTATTTTGGGATGCCGATGTGGTGAGCTAAGAAAGCGGGTGACCCCACAATCCACATATCATGGATATACACTTGCTTACAAATATTGTAACATGGAGGCATCGACGTGGATCATATTATCTTAAAGTGGGCCATGAATTTGCGCTTATATTAGAAAAAAATTTATAGATTAGTACAATAAACTTTTAGTCTTTAGTGGTGTATTATTTATTTGGAGAAGAGAGTGGTGGATCATACTCGAAAAGTATAAAAATTAAAATAATATTGGTCATGCTCAAAAATAGAAGTGTACAAAGTAATGTGAGACGAATGAAAATAGAAAGTGTATACGAAGGAGGTATGATGACCAGTTGAACCTGTCTCCTAGTATCTTAGTACATCTCAAGGGTTTTCCATGGTGGAAGGAGAGATTTATATCACTTTCAACAACTCGTCTTTTGTTTTAGGCCTAAGAACCTTTCTTTTCCTAGATTCTTTTTATGGTTATAGATATGTATGCATTATTAAAGTGTTCAAGAGTGATGAGTATTCCACTTTACCTCAAGGGTTTTGTGGTGGTGAGTATAGAGATTGTACTTTTTGTCAATGGCTCATCTTTTGTCTTAAGACTAAGCACCTCACTTTTCCTAGACATTTTTCATAGATTAAACGTACTAGGTGATTTTTGTTAGGATATAAGTTGGTTTACCTTAATACCTGTTTGGTTAGTGGTTACAAATGGTGTTAATGGTAATGCATATTAGTTAAAATTTGTGAAGGAATTGTCTACTTTATCCCAAAATATTCATTTTCTTTCGAATATTTTATGATCACCCATTACCACTTGGAAATGTGGTATTAGATGGTAATGGAAACTTATGGAGTAAAGCACATGTTTTGAGATCAAGTTTCATTACCATGGATGTGCACTCGAGATATTCTTACAAAATTACACTAAAAATCATTATCATTACCATAATTTATTACCGCGTACCAAATGGACCGTCATTCTCATCGTCAATTGTTTCTGTAGTTGGAATGAAAGCTCTTTTGATTTTTTGCCGTATTGGTTTTTCAATTGTTCTACCAATTCATTTCAAATGTCTAGAAGAAGTAAATCCACCTCAAAATCTTTTCCTTATTTGGTTTCAATTATTGATGTCTCACGAAAAAAACTAAAAGTAAGGTGAATTAAGAAAACTTGAGTATGATTGTCCTCTAATGATCAAGAAGCCGAAGTGGTCTTGTGAGTTTTTGCAATTGAAAAAAAAGGTGGGCCGAATTAGGGTTACACAAATCAAACGCTATCCGATTGTATAAAATGAAAAATTGACCTTTTGAAAAACCATCAGTGTTCTTTTCATTCTCAATCCTTCACTTTGGTCTGTACAATAATTAAACACAAGGAAACATTATGGAAAATCTTCACCTTCTTGATGAGAGGTTTGTTTCTTATTTCTATTGCATATAAATTTACGCTAACTTGTCATTTGAATTCTTTGATTATAGGACATTCTGTTTCTTGGAATATTGTTTATGAGAAATCTTGCTTTTTATCATGAGTTCATTCTTTGTGAAGAATCCACTTGGTTGACTCTAAGTAGCCTCAAGAGATTTCTAGCCTCTCGACTCATCTATTCTCTTGGAGGAGAAAGGAGGGGGGCTGGACAGGATTTAAGGATGATTCTAGACTGATAGATATGGACATGCTTGTCAAAATTGTAATATGGATCTTAAAATCAAATAATTCTGCAACTCAAAAAATTGTATTTGTCCCGAGTCTTAGAAGAGACCAATTTTAGAATTTTTTCGATTTCACTGAAAATTAGAATATTGGGACATCAATGCAGTTTTACTATCTTCATACCAAATCGATCATTTGTTATTGCATATCTATTAGTTTCATATACATGTTATATATATCTAAATTACTTAACAATCGAGAAAAGTGGTATCTTGTTGACAATTTTATTGTGTTCATTTACTGTTCAATGTAATCTTTGTGAGATTTTTGTATTTACTAAGCAATTCTTAATATAATATTGATCCTAACATAGATTTTGATTTCTTTTACATAACGCATAGCTATTTTGTTGTAGAAAAACCGGACAGAGATTCTAAAACATGAGGTTTTAGTTTTTCTCAACTATTAATTTAAAGTATTCGTTGGTGTATCACTATGGAAGTTTTTGCAAATATGTAGGATCTCAAAATCCTATATGCTAATATCCTGCCAATCCTAGATAGGATTGGAATCATGACAATGGTGTTATTCAGTGAAATATGCCATAAGTGCCAACATTGCTGTCTTTAGACAAATATTTTTTGAGGGGATCTTTAGACAAATATTCGTTATGGAGGTGCGTGCGTGTGTATCTGTGTGTGTGTGTGTGTGTGTGGGGGGGGGGTGTGATTAGGAGAATGGAAGTAAATGCATTGTCTTGGCTTTATTATTATTTTATTCGGCTCTTGGAGGATTTAGCTGAGCATGTTTGACTCTATCTTAAGCACGAGATCTGAGATTATATATGCTATCTCTTGTTATCGCTTATTTTTTGGAGTTTCTTAAGGTAATATGTCTACAACTCTAGATTCAAATAATCTATTGGCATTCCCAGGGTTACCTAACTCGCCCCTACACCCCGCGAATCATGTTTTAGTTCGCTCGTTCTGGAATGCGATTCGTTTACGCACCAAGTCGGTTTAACACTACCTAAATCGACGAAATTGGCGTTCCGGAGCAAGAGGAAGGAAGCAGAGCAATTGTTAGGGTTTCTGGAACCCTAGATCTGAAAATTAGGCACCAGGTTAAGAAAAGGAGAATAAAACTTTGGGGCTTTTGGTCGCCGGCGTGATGCGAGCCCACTGACATATTGATGGACTCCATCAGATGGAGTATGTTGTTGCAGAGAAAGGGAGAGAGAGAGAAGCCTCATATTCTTTTTTGGTTGGATGGGGAAGGGTAATTTTTGAAGAGAAGTAACATATTTAATTAGTACTACATTTACAGCTGGCACTGTTGACAATTTCTTCTCTTTTTTCCCTTTGGCAGCTTTCTTTTTCTAGTTCCCTGTTTAGTGCTAGTTTCAAAAAATAGATTTAACCAAAAAAATTAAACTTCGAATAGCTAAAGGTAATCAATATATTAAATTATTTGAAATTATTTTATATTTTAAAAAATATTTATAATAAATCAATATATTATTTAATACATTAGCACGAATTACGTTGCAACGAATTATGTTCCCAAAATCCGTACCGAAAAAACTCTCGCGATCAAAATTCTCCCAACTAGCAAATCGCGTTCCCGTACCTGTTCCACGATCCGAGGCGCTCCACGAATTAGGTAACACATGGTTTTGCATAATTTTTGGAAAAATGCTGTCAGTTTTTCCTAGTTTGTGGATTAGTTTCCTTTCAACCTTCATTGCCTCTAATATTGTTGCATGATTAGTATAGAATGTGCTTCCTAGAATTTGTCTCCACTTTCTCGGGGGGTGATTGTCTGATGGTGAAATTATTATGTAAAATTTTTCCTTGTTGAATTTTTGGAATCAGTAAATACAGGAAACAAACTTATTCTGAGAAATCACTAGTGGTAAATCTGGTAATGCGTTCATTTTATTGTTAATTGTCTTTATTGGGAGAACTCGTTGCTATAAAGATATTCTTGATAACAAATAGACGAGTCAGAAGCTGTGTGGTGTGGTGGCCGGAGAGTGGGACAGTGGTAAGTAATTACTGGTGGTGATGACAGCGTTGTGGGTATAGAGGGTGGTTTCGGATGGTGGGAGGTGAACTATGATGGGTCGTGGAAGGTGGAGATTCAATTATCTAATATTGGAATTCGGACCCTCGTTGACGGTAGGGAATCAAGATGACCCAATTTGGGGTAATTTATCTCAGGAGATATGGGAAATGAAACCAAATTATTCAGGCCAAACACTTACAAAGGAAACTAAAGTAGATTCCCTTTCTTTTCTATTATCTCCCCAACCAAACATCCACCTAGTTGTGTTATTACTAGTTTAATTGAGAGCTAAGAACTTGTAGGCTTTCTTCACTTCTTCTCCTGGTAGATGAGTGCAAGAGTCGTATGGGTTAAATTGAGGGCTTAGAGGCAGAAATGCGGCCTTTTGGCTTAGAGTAAGTTACAATTTTTGCTATTAGGTAGCCAACCTGGTTAGCTATTTAGGATTTGTGCTATGTAAAATAGTAGACATCTCTCTTGATGCTCGTATCGTCAATGGTTAATAGTTCTTTCTTTCAAGTTTTATTGCGTCTGATTTTACGATGTAATTATATTTTTAAAACCCAAGTGTACAATAAGAAGCAAGATAGGATGTTCCCAGATCAACCTATCAGGTCACTGGTGGTGTGTTTATGTGCATGGAATCATTCTTTAATCATTATTTTGGACTTTTGTATTTAGGGTTTTTCGGGTACTTCTTACCAGTATGCTTCCACCAATTTTGAGTTTGTCTCCTTCAATTTTTAAGCTGATGCTTCTGTTTTCTTTTCGATTGTCTTCTGATTTATTGGTCTAATTTTATGTGTAAAGGTTGTATACTTGTATGTGTTCCCTTAATACCCTTTATATCCATGTTAGTGAGAATTCGTGCATAAGAGAATAAGAATGAGACTGGAATCATGTGGGTATATTATATATCGTTCGAATTTGGAGTAAATTATATTAATTACTTAAGGAAAAGAGCAGGCTTCAAACTTTTCTTATTGAGGCTCTTTCAGGGTACTTCTAATCAGTTTGGTACCTCCAATGTCAAACTTTATTTCTATTTTTGTGTTGATGTGCCTTTTCTACCAGTTATTATAATTCTATTTTTTTTGTTGCCGTTGTCTGTGTTCCCTTTACACCCTTGACTTCGTTATATCGTAATTCCGAGTACTGTCTGTTTACCTCCAGTAGGTCGAAGAGGAAAAGGGCAGCCTCAAGTGGAGAGAACACAGAGTCTGCATCGGCAGGTATCATGATCTTACAGTTTTGCCAATTGATTCCCTGCTAACGTGGACCACTTTACTCTTGCTAATACTCATCTTCATTGCAGGTCAAAGCTTAAGTGACGCGAAGAATGCACTTTATCACTGTAACTATTGCAATAAAGATATATCAGGAAAGGTTCGCATTAAATGTGTAGTGTGTCCAGATTTTGACCTCTGTATTGAGTGCTTTTCAGTTGGTGCGGAGGTTCATCCTCACAAAAGCAACCATCCATATAGGGTTATGGTAAATGATTAATGTTGTTTATACTTTTGGCCTTTTACCTTAATATATAAAATTTGATTCCTTCATGGTTTCACTGTTTTTAGCACCTTGATTTTATCCTGTGGTTTTTATCACACATTATGGAATGATTTCACTTTTACAGGATAATTTATCATTCCCTCTAATGTGTCCTGATTGGAATACAGATGAAGAGATTTTGCTCCTAGAGGTATTCTCATACTGTTGAATTTATTCGTTATGCACCAATTTTTTGAGATACCTTTCTGTTTACTGGATATTGCTTTCCACTTGTGCAGGGAATTGAAATGTATGGACTGGGTAACTGGGCCGAAGTGGCAGAACATGTAGGAACAAAGAGCAAATCAGAATGTATTGATCACTATAATACTATATACATGAACTCTCCTTGCTTTCCGCTTCCGGTAGTATAACTTGCTTTAACTAAAATTCTTTCCCTTGTTTCAACATTCTGATCACAACCTCTGTATCACATCTTTCTAGGACCTTTCTCATGTTGTTGGAAAGAATAGAGAAGAACTTCTAGCCATGGCCAAGGAACAAAGTGACCTTAAACAAGGTTTGTGATTGATGGATATATGAGTTCTGTGTTTTCGGAAATGATCTCAGGATTCAGCATTAACAAATGTGCCATATAAATTTTCTATGATTTTATCTTTCTTTGTTTATTTTGTTCTTTTTCGCATAATGCCGAAAGCTTCTTCTACGATTTCACTATATAAAATTTTGTCTTGACATTGTTTCCTTGCTTGCCTTTGTTTTGTTTAATCCCCAACTTCTATTGCTAATAATCCCTTTTTTTTGGTGTGGCTGCATTTCTTATTGCTCCTGTTCCAGTTCTAACCGAAGATTCAATGAAAGAAGAGTCTGCGTTTTCTGCAAAAGTAAAGTATGGCCTGTTTGTGCCGAGCTCCTTCGATATATGTTTTTGGATACTTTCTGTCTTCTTACTTTAAAGTGTTTGTGAAGGATTGAAGAACCACATAAAGAAGCTCCAGATAGCCAGTCCTCACAGGCCGGTATGTGTTAAATTATCTCAAATTGCTGTTAATGGGTAGTATATGAATTTGTGCATTATTTTATGTGTATGATTTACCTTTTCTCATATAATGTTGCTTCTGGTTTGGGTTTTGCAATAACACGGGCAGTTAAAAAACCAACAAATTCCACAGCAGTGCAGGATGGGAGTAATGGCATCAAAGTTGAAGGTCTGATTACGGAGCAAGTAATTTAGCATGGCTGTAGCTGATGGTTCTAAGAAATGCTCTTTATATGGCTGTGCAGATTCTCATCCAGATAGGAGTGTTGGAGAAAAGAAACCTAGAACTTCTGCTGATGATGGGCCTCCAGTTACAGATCTATGTGGTTATAATCCCAAGAGAGGGGAATTTGAGACAGAATATGATAATGACGCTGAACAGTTACTGGCAGATATGGAATTTAAAGAAACGGACACAGAAGCTGAACGTGAACTAAAGCTTCGAGTTCTGCGAATCTACTCTCGGAGGTTGTTAAATCATAGAATTCTTTAGTGTTAAAAACATTCTCTTCTAGTAATTTTTTTTGGATATTTCTGTCATAGATATAAGTTACTCACATTATATTTGCAAGATTTTCTTATATGCTATGAATTTGGGCTTTTTATAGGTTGTTATTTGGGTGCTTTCGTTGGAAATTGCAATTTGTTTGGATAGCAATGACGGAAAGAAAGGTAGGGGGGAGGGAAGGAGGAGGAAGGGGGAAGAAAGAAAGGGGAGTGAAGAGTCAGCAAGTATTCCCTTCCAAATCTTTCCAACACTGGAAAGGATTTGTTTCATTAAGAGGAGAAGGAAAATGAATCATTCCATTTCCCTTTCCTTTCCATTCTCTCTTTCCCTCCAAAGTCCCCTTTGCTTTTGGATGTCCAATGGAATGTGTGGTGCTTTTAGCATCTATCTAGTCTGGCATTCCGTGCTTTTCCCTTTGCTTTTAGATGTCCAGTGTCGTTGGCATGCAAAGTTGTAGGTCTTGTCCTCTGGTTATATAGTTAGGTGGCCTTATACTTTCATTGATGATTCTATACTTGACAAGAAGATGCAAGGAATTCTGTGAAGTCAGGGAAGTCTTGACTCTTGAGACTGGGTGTTGGCTGGTGGGAAAAACATTAATATGGGATTGCCTTGGCTGACTTTTTTAGAGCAATCAACTTTACCAGAGCATCCACTGGAATTTAGTATTTCCTGAAGACCTTACCAATGGTCAAGCTAAAGTTAGATAGCATAAATGTTATTAATTGTTTTTAGTGAGCAGTTTTCTTGGTACCATAATGCCGATGCTGTAAAATAACTCCATCTTGTAGTGGTCCGCCTGCACTGGTGCCTTATTAGTTTTTTAAACTTATGTTTACATGGGATTGATCATTGATGTCAGGCTTGACGAGAGGAAACGCAGGAAGGATTTTGTACTGGAACGGAATTTACTATACCCAGATCCTTTTGAGAAAAATCTGACACCTGAAGAGAAGGAAATATGCCAGCGGTATAGGGTATTTATGCGGTTCCACTCAAAAGAAGAGCATGAGGAGCTGCTGAGGACTGTCATTGAGGAACATCGGATTCGCAAACGAATACTGGATCTACAGGTCCAATTTCTTCGAACTGAAATATTTGTACTCAAGCTATATTTATTCCAATTGTTATTGTTTTGCTCAAACCAAATAGGCTAATAAGAGTTTATTTACTGATACTTGAAAGAGTTTCCAGTATCAGTTAGTCAATTTTCTTCTCCGAGAAAGTAGAATATATCTGGCTGATTCACTATATATCTACATCCATACATCAAATACAAACTTGAAAGAGTTAGTAACCCAGAAACAGAAGCATTTTGTTGAATTAGTTCGTCAAATTTCTCTGTAATCTTTATTTGTGGGTTGAACTGATGAGATTTATTCTCACAGGAAGCTAGGGCTGCTGGCTGTCGCACGTCGGCTGAGGCACAGAGATATATTAGTCGGAAGAGGAAGATTGAAGCAGATGAAAACACACTCAAATTGAGGGAGAGTGTTGAGGCTGGTGCAGGGGGTAAAGTATTGGTGAGGACAACTCATCATTATAGAGACTCAGTTTCGACGACTACAGCCACAGGGCAGCGTATGACAAACTCCCTTGATGAGTGGGATATCACTGGGTTCCCAGGGGCTGATTTGCTCTCGGAGACTGTGAGCTCTTTTTTCTCTTTTTCGAGTTATTCAATCTTAGTCCTGCGAAAATGAAAACTTTATGTTAATAAACAAGGATTATCATGTGCTCTTTGACATGCCTCTAAATGACTTTCTGAGTTTCCTCTTTGTTGTCTTTTCTTTTGTCAAACAAACGAAAATTACGTAAAAAAGACCTTTTTGATTATAAAAGCAAGGCAGTTTCTTAAAGACCAGACGTCCACAATTGAGAGACAATTTAGAATTCTAGGAAGTGTTTGGTTAGAGGAGACCTAATACAACCTGGCTTGACTTAGAATTCTCCAAAGGAAAATAGAATAGCAGGAAATTTTGGCAGTGTTTGGTTAGAGGAGAACATTTTCCACGAAAAGAGAATCTACCATTTTCCTGTGATTTGTAAAAGGTAGGAAATAGTTTTCCGAAGGGTAGAAAAGAGTGCTCCTAAGCTCCAAGCTTCAGGGTGGAAAACATTTCTTTTTTAAAGGAAACGGTGCCTCAACTTCCCAATTTTTTTACCTTCCTCTTTCTCTCCTCCCATCTCCATCTATTCCCCTCCATTGGAAAATTGATTTGCAATTTTGTCTTCCTTTGGAATATGTTTTTTTCATGGAAAAGCATCTTCCATTGAAATTATTTTATGTCCAACCAAACAAAGCCTTAATAGGGAAATGAGAATGTCAAGGTATTTGTAATCTCTATACCTCAGCTTCAATTGGCACATTACATCATTTGTTTTGATTGTAACAATTTAATCTCTTACAGGAGAAAAGGCTTTGTGGGGAGATCAGGATACTTCCTTCACATTATCTCAACATGCTGCAAACGCTATCTATGGAAGTAATGAAGGGGAATATTACCAAGAAAGCAGATGCCCATAGCTTGTTTAAGGTTGATCCAAGCAAAGTCGATAGAGTGTATGATATGCTTGTGAAGAAAGGAATCGCACAGCAATGAAGCCGTCTTGTATGTTCCTTTGGTTCTTTTTTTAACATTAGTAGTCCTATTCTATAAACTACAACCCCGTCTTCTGCGCAGGTAGGATTAAATTTTTGATAATAGACGATTGTGTATGTTAGGTAAATTATGTTTGTAAAGCTCGAGTAAAATTTTTGAGGATAGACGATTGCGTCTAGACTCTCGAGTGGGTTTTGTAAAAACCAAGTTGCTTTTATGTGTAAATGCGGTCTATGAAAAACCACACAGAACCATTGGGTGAAGAACTAATGGTTACGGTAGTCTGTTTGCATCATTGCTTGCATATGCGTAGTTTTGAACAACTATTATGAGTTATGACTGACCATTCTTTTTAACCAGCTCTCTTGTACCCTTCTCTCCCAACGTTTTCTTTTTTGTTTCATTTGTCGTAGTTGTCTCCACACCACTCTATTGAAGGACTGAATCACTTCTCGAAGCTTTGATTAAAAGAAGTTCCGCCACTTCAATTGCAAGGCTTTATATCTGAGTTTGCAGTTCTTTGTGAACTTCGATATTTCTCGGTTCCTTTTCCTTTTTTCTTTGTTCATTCAAAGAGGAAAAAAACAAGAAACCCAAACGCTTGTGTATGAGTTTTTGTTGTTGCGCATCTAGAAGTCGTTTGGTGCAATTGTTCATTATGACATGGAGTGGTATCTTTTGAAGTCGAGGATTACGCTTCCTATAAATACAACTCTAAAGATTAACCACTTTCACCTTTAACCTCAAGTTGCATGCATTGTGGCATTAATTCAAGTAGAAACAAGTTTGTGGTCTATTTTGACCTAAAAATTAGTGACCTTGTATGCATTTATAAATTACTTTGTTCTGTTTTCTTTTATTTACTCACTTCACTGTAGGAGATAACTAAGGAAGAAGTACAAAAGTATGAGAGAGAAATCGAAAAGTAAGAAAAACTAAAACGAGTTAAAATATTAAAAAATAGATGACATAGGTGGAAAAAATAGGATAAAGTAGGTGTGGCATGTTACTATGAATAGAAAAGGAAACAATATATAGATTAGAAACAAATCGAAAAAGAAAGTGTATATATTAAAAAGAAACGGAGTATGAGGTTTGGCCTCAATCCTGTTTAACCTGGGGTTGAATATGATTGGTACGTCTAACTTGTTTAAATTAATTATTTTTTAACTATATTTTTTTATGCAAAACGAAACCAAAAGTTTAGATTATCTCAGCGAATATAAAGATATGACTGTGTAGTGAAAGATTTATTGCAAATCTAATAGCTCAGTCCAACAAATGGAAGAAATTGGGTTGCACTTTTTTCAAAATTCTCAAAACAACTTTTTTTGTTTCAGTTTTAATTCAAAGCCAATGCTTTAGTTTTTATTTCAACTCAATTGGATGCAATTTCACATATTTAAAGTTTGTGATTTGAAATACAATGGTAGTTACATATCTTTTGACTGCATTCGTCATACATCCGGGTGTATCATATGCATGGTACACCCAGGCCCGTAGATTGGGGGTGTGCAAACAGCCCAATTGCACATGGCCCCAAATCAGAAAAGTTAAAAGGACCTAAAAAGAATGTTAGGTGAGTTGTTCTTTTCCAACTTCCCAACACCGTTTCCTGCGCAAGAAGAGTTTTCCCGAAATTCCTATTTTCCAAACTAATTCTCTCTCTATTCAATTTACCTTCCTTCTTTACCGTTATTCCCTCTTTTCAAAATTTATCTTCTACCTTTAATATATTAATAATGTTTTTACAAGTTTCAAAAAAAAAAAAAAAAATTCAATCAAGCTAATTTCCATTGATTCTTCTCGTATTTTCCATGGATAATTATATCACTCTCTTTTTCTATGTAAAATTTTTCAATGGAGAAAAAAAATGATTTTTCCTCAAAATTGTCTATGCCAATGAACAATAATTTGGATTTTGAATTTAGATGGGGAGTCTACAATGCCTCTGCAACCATATGTTTCGAATTGAAAATTTTAAATTTAGGTAATTTCCCATCAATTTCTACTTATTTATGTTTCCTTTTGAATAATCTCTTTTATCTACAAGGAGTTTATCTTTATATGTTAACAATCAACATTTTCTTATGAAGATTTTTTTTTAAATTTGTGAGTATTTATTAGCTTTTAAAGTTAAAGGAAGCCAACATGTTACGTACAACTGCTAGCAAGCTAATAAAGATAAGCAAAGCTATTTTTGTGAAGGTTTAATAAGAAAAATAGACTACAGTGCTGATATGTCATGTTGTTGGAACAAAATCAAGGAATCGACTAATCAACTAAGTGATGTCTTATTGTGAGTTTATAAAGTATGTCTCCTAAAACTATCAAATATGATTTGGGGTATTAAAAGCGTAAGAAAAAGAAATAAGAATTTATTAAAGTGTGAATTGAGTCTCAAAGAGGTTATAAAAGAATCACAATTCTATCTAAAAAGAGGGAGATGTGGTAGCTTAGTGGAGTACCACCCCAAATTCCAGGGAATACCTCAGGGTTCGAATCCTCTTCCCAGCATTATGTTGGGAAATTATGTTAGGCTGTTTAATTTCCAGGGAAGCTATACTGAAAATATGGAAAACAATGAAAATGAAAATGTTGAACTTCTTGAGTATATTATCCCTAAATGAAAATATTTTGTAAAATTCATTGTCTATGAACTTGTATCACTCAAAAAATGTATGTTATAGATTTGAAGTTTGAATGATAATTAAAAAGTTAAGGGCCCAATTTTAATCTTAGAACAGGGCCTTTAAAATCTTTGCTCAGTTGGTGCTCTACCTATTATGTGATTATGCTCATTTGGATGTTTCAGATCAACAATGAGCAAGAAAAAAACATTAAGTTTACGATGAGCATGGTATGCCTGAATGTATGATAGAAGTTCCCAATATCTTCGTCTTATTGCATTCGATTTCAAATTTCATATGTTAGGTTTAGTAATTTTTCTGTTTTTTTTTTTGACATCGAGAAAACTTGCATTGAGTAAAAGAAGAAAGTACAACCTAATACTAATACAAAGAAATAGAAAACAAAGCAGCCAAAGTGAAAGGTGCTTCGGTTGCTCTTACATACCCTATGAAACGAAAACAAACTATTACAAGACAAGTCCAACTTGTCGCTGACTCGATATGAGAGGGAACCTGTTGCTTCAGGAATGAATTGCTGTAACCTATCTAACAGACACCAATGTCTTCTAGGCGTCAAATTCCAAGGTCCTTGATCGAAAACAACTTCCTGTGATTCTATTGATTGAAGTAACAAGGAAGCCACATCCTTTGGTGGCTTCTGACCCTTTTGCAAGGGTTTCCAGAGTTTAGTCTCATAAGACTGAAACTCAAAATGCGTGGAGGTCGTAACATGCCCCAAATTAAATTGGAGAGCCTCCCACAAGATGCATTTTTGAACTGTAATGACTCCAAAAGTCATTACATGAACTGAGGGCAAATTAGAATGAAAAAATTCACCCGAACTACGATACTTAAAATCCAACCTTGCGATCTCTAAACCAGAAGATCGAACCACAACAGAGAGAAAATGACAACCGCCTCTCGTCGGACCCAACACTCGAACCTCTACCGAAGCATAATTGATTCTGGAGAAAACAAAACTAAATCGAAACCAGATAACGAAAAGGAAACAAACTAAACAAACTACCACCCGAGTCATAACACCACAACTGCAACAATTCCGTTAAAATCAGAAATTTGACACCGTAGCTTTCACGAACCCAACGAACACTTATTGGGCAAACTAACCAAATGAACTTCGACTAACACTAGGGGAACGGGGAAGGGGCATTTAAACTAAACTTGAACCTAAACAGGCGGCGGGAAAGGGGAAATTAAGAGTTAACCACCTTGAACCTAGACTAGGGGGGCGGGGAAGGGGAACCTAGACCTAAAACACCTTGAAAACCTAGAATCCGGGAGCGGGGAGGGGAAACCTAGATCTAGAACCACTAAACCTAAACAAGGGAGGGGAAACACTTGGCCAAGTAAGCGGGGGAGTGGGTGTCGCGTTAGCCTAACAGGGGTGGGGAACTAGGACGCTAAATAAACCGACGGTAGGGGAGGAGGAAGACAACGGACAGGGTGAAGAACACGAGAGGTGGACGAAAAGCAAACGACGAGGGGGGGAGTAACAGACCCGAAAAGCAAACGACGGAGAGGAGGGGAGCAGGCTTGCCGGCAACCCGTTTGATACGGATGGGAGATGACTGTGGCAACCACTGTGCTAGACACTGAGCCAGCCACTGTCCAAGAGTCCTAGTTCTGTTAGGATTCGTACATAGTGTCCTAGTTATGTTAGGAGACTATGTAATTTAATGGCTTTATTAGGCGTTTAATTTAAGTGGTGTGAGTGATAAAGGAATCCTATTATATGTAGGAGTCTAATTCCTTATCATTGAGTCTAATTAGGAGTTTATTTTAATAATTATCTTTAAGATAGGCGTGAATTAGAGATAAGTTTTAGGTTGTTATTTATCTTTATCCTTAAGATAAAGATAGATAAGTTTGTTAGTTGTTATTTATCTTTTAAGCTTTACTAGATAAGCTAGGAATCTTGTACTATATAAACAAGAATTTCGGCCATAATAATAGTTGGATTTTGATGATTAAAGAAAGTGCGTAATTGCATGTGTTGAGCGTAAGCTAACAATTGGTTTCCGAGTAGTAAACCAAAACAAACAACCGAGACTTGTTTGTCTATGCTCTTAACTGCGACTTAAGAGTAATATCCTTTAAGTTTCATAGTTAATTTATTCGTAAATCACAAACACACAAAAAAGAGTTCGAAAGAACCAACAAAAATCGCATCACCGGTGAGCTGCGTGCGCTCTGGCCAGCCACCGGCAAGCCTGCTCTGGAGCGGCGCTTGAAGAAAAAGGTTTTAGGTTTAGGGTTTGTAGAGAAGGTTTTTTTTAGAGAGAGTAATTTTTTTGTTGATAATAAAAAAAGTTCACAACTTTTAGCCATTTGATGAGGATGACTAACAAATTGTCTATCTACTTTACAGATAGTACACCAAGAAAAGCGTCTATTTGGCGTTCTAAATTTGGATATTAGGCCATCTCGACGCAGCATCTTATATGTGCATGTATCTTAAAATATGGTAGGCTTATTTCTTGAAGGCTCATACAAGAACAAAGAAAGTTCAATTAAAAATCACCAAAAATAACATTGTGACTTTTGGAAAGGACAACGAGACAGTAAAATCCCTCTCCCTTCTTTTTGCTGATAGGCGAGACGATAATGCTTAAGATACATAGAGAAGATGAAAAGGACAAGGATCCAATTAGGAGCTAATGCTTAATAATTAGTGGAAGCTCCAAATATTTAAAATAAAAAAATGAATGGTTTTGTACTTTTGTTACATGAGAACATCATACTGGAGTGGTTTGCATCTAAAAAATAATCGTATTGGCTAATGAAGAGCATGTTCGATATTAATGTGGTTTTTCTTTTTTAGTTTTTTGATTTTCAAAGTCATATGATATATGTCCTATAATGAATAAAAAATTAGTCAAATTTATTGAAAACATAATGATTTTGAAAACTGACAACTGAAAAGTGAAAATCACATTTTCTGATTTTCGGTTTTTGGTTTTTAGCTTTCAAAAAAAAAAAAAAAAAAAAAAAACTGAAAACTGAAAACCAATAAATATAACGAACGTGCTCTAAAATTTTTATGTTCCATTTGGAAAACGATATTTCACACAAACGACATGAAGGTATACCAATGCAAGATAAGGTCCCCAACCCCCCGAGAAAAGGTTATAACACTTTAACGAAAGAATTATGGTATATAAAGCAGGATCATTTTAAACATTTTGGAGGTCCTGTTGTAATCTTAGGAATAAGCTTTTTTTTTTTTTGCAACTTAAATGCTCAAAAGTTCTGTTATAATATATACGATTATATATTTATGTTCTTGCAAATTGAAAAATCAAAACCTCAAACTCATTTGAAATTGTATATAACAACTCAATACAAACTCAACTATTACTAATGTTCTACTGATAGAGATGACATTGATTATTTTACTATCTCACCCTAAAAAGTTATAATAAAAAAATATTTACGTGATAAAATAATTAAACCTGTGAACTAGTAAACTTGTGCCACAAATTATTTGATTCTTATTAGGCAAATATAACACTTACCAAAAAAAAAATATTCCATAAAGCATTCTGAAAAAAGGGAAATAGTGAAAAAGCAAGTAAGAATTGTTGGGGAGAAGAGTCGAACTCGCAAGTCGCAATGCTTAGACTCAAATCTTGGAGTAATGGGGAACCAAATCAAAGACCAACTCAACCAACCTCCATAATTGAACTTTATAGACGCCGTAAATCTATATGGTTCTTATATTTTCCAAATTTTGGGCCCTAGAAAATTCGAGATCCTGTGCTATTTGGGCTGTTTACACAGCCTAATAGACATGATATCTGGTTAGAAGAGTAACATTCATACATAAAGATACAAACATTTCTGAGTATAGTGGACAATGGTCTTAAATTCGAGTTTAAGAGATCGAAAAGTATTTCTATTTATAAGTCGGTTATTTCTTTATATAGTTCATCCAACTTACTTGAAATCGGACCGTTAGAGTTCTGTTGAGATTAAAATGCATGTTACTTTTGAAATCGTTTTATTTCATCAGAAAGAATTATTCAAGTTTCCACCTGATTTTCTTTCTTAGTAGAAACATAGTACACAAGATAAGGAAAAGTGAATCAACTAGGGAAAACTAGTTACAATATTTAGTTTTCATCTATCGACTGGCCTTGTCGCCTTAGCTGGCTTATTATTAATTTTAGGCCAACATCTTAATGGGAGGAATGAATTGAAGTTGGGAGCTCATGATTATCGAGGGACACAACCACAAACGCACCAAGTGTTGAGGCATGTTACAAATTGGCAACGAGGGCAATTGGCTACACAGTCCATTGGTTTCTTACAACGTGGTGATATTAAACTTCTAGAGCCTTCAACAGTCCAGAAAGCACCTGAAAAAGACATCAAGGAGAAAAAGAAGCTAAGAAATGTGACCAAAACTCATCAACTCATGATTACTCCAATGTCACTTTAATATATTTGTTAATAATGTACAACTGTAATTACTAGAAATTCAATAATATTATACTATTAAAATTGAAAAGTTGATATTTCGGACACATATCGTTGAAAATTCAATGTAATTTTATATAACATTTAATTTTGGAGTATGTGAATACTAAATCATGTAATAGTCAAAGTGAGACAACTATAAAAATTTAAAATGGAGGGTCGAGACTATGTAGTTGGTACCATAATATAAGAAAACTCTAGAGAGCTTAATTTCAGCTAACTATATCTCATGTTGAGTTGTTATGAATTTCGCGACTAATGCCTTTACAAATTTTCCCTAAAGGGACAAATAATTAGCATGGGTAAATGATATATAGATCAAAAGAGAAAGGGGGAGTACTATCAGCCGGATAACTAAACTTGAAATAAAATGTGGGCGTCATTTTAGAAAATTTAACAATTTTCTTAATGTAGTGTCAAACCAATATAGATCAGAAAGAGAAAAAGACTCGATTACATATTTTAAGAATTTAAATAATTTATCCCACAATTTATGTACCACATTGCCACTTAAACTAAAGCTATTCTTAAAAGAAGTCCCCCATCCCAATTCAAGGTTTGATCAACTCAAGCACAAAAGTTTATGGACAAAGAGAAATGTTTTGTAAAAACAACTGTAGTTGGCCGGAATGGAAGGAGTATGTAAAAGATAGGTATTTAGTATTTTATGGAAGGAGGTAGAAATAACCTGCTGTCATGAGAAACCATAGCACACAGAAAAGACCTATCTTGACATAAGAGGGTGACATTGTTGAAAGTAAAATGGTTTATTTTAGGAGAAAGAAGAAAACTAAACTATACTGAGTTTGTTGGATGCACTTTGCGTATCTCTATTATTTATAGCACCAAGAATATTTATGCTCAACAGAAAATGTATTAGTGGTGGGAATAAATTTCTATATTAATAGTAATACTGCTATAAAGGTTTACCTAAAAAATCTATGTCTACACAATTTCTACATGTATATGTATGCATGCACTACTAAAAGGTCATAGTTATTCAAGGACGTGGCTAATTTTAAGAAGCTGAGCAAAAGAAATAATTTTAATTTCCGCACTTGGAAAGAATCGATAGGTTAGGAAACAATTAATTAAAATATATGTGCACTAAGCAAATAGCTAGCATGCGTTTTTAATGGAAAGAATCGATAGGTTAGGAGCAAATATATCAGCACTAAGCAATTTTTTTTCCGGTTTTTTTTAATCATATAATCTTGATAAATTATTTTTGCACCATATAATCTTTCGAGTTTTTAAATTCACCATATAATCCCGACGTTTTAAAAAATACATAAAACTACCTTGATCACTAACATAACTCTAACGCCGTTAGTCATTAACCCCTGATTACACCTTCTAACCCTCATCAACTCCTCTAACCCCTAACTCTCGCTAACCCAAACCACCCAACTACCGCCCTTTCTCCCTTCCCCACCGCCCCACCACCCCCACTGCCCCCTCCCCACCCTCTTCGAATCTGGGACTGCGGGCTGGGGGTGGTGGGGCGGAGGGGGTTTGCGTGGGCGGGTGTTGGGGGAAGGGGGGCTGTTTGGGATGGAGGCCATTGGGGTGGCAGGTGCTAACCTCTTTACCATTCGATCCCGCATTTTTAGCGTCCGATTTTGGCGGACGAAAAAGCGTGATATTCTTGTTGTGGTGGTTGGGGTGCGGGGAGGGAAGGGGTTGGGTTGCAGGGTAGGGGTTGGGTTGCAGGGTAGGGGTGATAATGAGCCTGACAAGCTCACGAGCAGCTCGGGCTCGGCTCGGTCAAAGATCGTTCAAAGCTCGGCTCGAACTCGGGCTCGACTCGAGACTTAAACGAGCCGAGCCGAGCTAGGCAAAGCTCGGCTCGTAAAACTCGTGAACAACTCGATTATTATTTTATACTAAAAAAGTATTTTATATTAAAAATTGTTTATATATTAAAAATTATTTGTATATATTAAACATTATGTTAAGTATTTCTTTTAAGATATTAACTAAGGTATATAATAGAAGAAAGATAAAAAAAAAGGTAAAAATAATTAAAAAGGGAATTTTCATTAAGGTGTGATTGTTTGATCCTTCTCACACTTGAAATAGAAAGAGGAGAGTGAAAGAGAAAGTGGGAATAATTACTGACGAAAATTCACGCATGGACAATGGGGAGCAATGTTGCAAGATGGAAGCAAGTGAGAAAGAAATTTGGCTTTCGAGAGTCCCACATTGGTGGAATAGGATGAGGGTGTTAGTTAGAGGCTTTATAAAATAAACATTTCACTCCCTAATGATCTACCATTAGCCTGCTACTACTTGCTTGGCTAATATGGCTATGCAATAACAACTGTTAGTTATTGGGCCTTCAAACTACTAAACGTTCGGGCCTAATGAACTATGACCTTAGACTTGCTTAGGGTTGAACCTTGAAGTTATATTCAAACTCGAGCCGAGTTACAATTTTTGGACTCGAGCTCGAGGTTTCGATTTGGCTCGTTAACACCCCTAGCCGAGCCTAAACGAGCTCCCGAGCTCGAGCCTAAATGAGCTCACGAGCCGAGCTCGAGCCGCAAATTCAAATCACGAGCTCGAGCCGAGCTTGACTCCCCCAAGCTCGGCGAGCTCACGAGCCGAGCCGAGCCGAGCCCATGAAAAGTTAAGTGAGCTCGAGCTGAACCCAGTGCTATTCGGGCTCAGCTCCCTCGATAAGCACCCCTAGGTGGGGGGAGGGATGGTAGTTGGGTGGTTAGGGATAGGGTATTAGTTTAGGGGTTATGGTTAGGGTTAGAGAGGATTAGGGTTTAGGGGAGTTAATGAAGATTAGAAGGTGTAATTAGGGTTAATGACTAACGGTATTAGACTTTTGTTTGCCATAAGGGTAGTTGATTTATTTTTTAAAACGTCGGGGGTATATTGTGAATTTGGAAACTCGCAAGGTTATATAGTGCAAAAAAATTTCTCAAGGGTCATTTGGTGAAAAAACCGTTTTTTAATCCAAATCAACCCCATTAATTAAAAAAAACCAGATTATTAATTCGCTCTCAAATTTTGGTTTGAGCCGAATTCTGGTTTGGATTGACAAATTTATTTCAGTTTGGTTTGGTTTTGTCCTAAAACCAAGCCGAAAACTGAACTTACATCCCTAATAATAGTAGATCAAAGATTAAAAGAATATCCCCTCAAAAAAAAATTAAAAGAATATAAATGTGGGAAATCTTATGTATATACTTGCTTTGTTTTTTAATGATAGATGTATATCATATTGACTTTTTATATTATTTAAAAATTACTTTTAACCATATTTAACTACTATTGTGCAAAGGTAAATGTTATTATATTGTTGTTAGGTTAATCTCAATGTATAGTTTCAAAATATATTTTTTATATTTTTAATATTATATAATCGAAGATATTAATGGTCAAAGTTGTACACCGGTCAGTGTGCGCAGTTATATATATATATATATATATATATATATATATATATATATATATATATATGTATACATATGTATATATAGTATACATATGTATACATATGTATACATATGTATACATATGTATACATATGTATACATATGTATACATATGTATACATATGTATACATATGTATACATATATACCTATGTATATGTATATGTATACATATGTATATATATATATATATATATATATACATATGTATATATATATATATATATATATATATTATATATTACATATGTATATATATATATATATATTATTAATATATATATATATATAATATATATATAATATATATATATATATATATATATATATACATATGTATGTATATATATATATATATATACATACATACATACATATGTATACATATATACCTATGTATATGTATATGCATACATATGTATATATATATATATATAATATATATATATATATATACATATGTATATATATATATATATACATATGTATATATATATATATATATATATACATATGTATACATACATACATACATATGTATACATATATACATATGTATACATATATATATATATCTTATATAAGCCAAGGGGGGGAGTTATGGTGTCCTCTTTTGAAAAGACTTTTTAACCCTTCATTCAATAAAAATACTTATCTATTAAGATTTTGAGAGTTTCCTCAATCATAACTTTTCCTAATTAAAAATATGAATATCAAAAAAAGTTCAAAGTAGCTAAAATAAACTTTCATAAATTATGTGTAGTCAAAGAAAAAGTTTATGATTGAAGAACAAATTAACATAACTAAAGCAGTTTTCAAATCAATTATAAAAACAAATACATAAAATTTTAATTTTGCCTAAACTTTGAAATGCAATAACAATACCAACATTTATTAACAAGTAATAGAAATACCAAAAAAAACTTCTTCATCAAGTAATTAATTTTTATATTTTTTGTATTTACACCACATGATTGGTGGGCTTACAAAGCACATGTGAATGCCAGTTCGGGATGGAAGAATATTTGCAAGATTAAAGAAAAGCTGAGGGGAGCTTACAGAGGAGATAATCAGTGACTGGATCAGGGAAAGAAGTATTTAATCAAAGAAGGATACAAATGGTTACATGAAGAAGGAGATAAGGTTACCTGGCACTACTGGGTTTGGAACTCATTAAATGTTCCTAAACATTCATTCATTGTTTGGATGGCTGCCTTGAATAGACTTAGAATCAAAGGAAGACTGGATCAGGTGGGTGTTGGAACTGATGATAGTTGTGCTATGTGTGGAAATGAGCAGGAAACATGTCATCACTGGTTCTTTTTAGATGATGTTTTAGCAGGGAGGTTTGTACATGTGGGTATTCTCCTTTGGCTGGACATCAGAGTTGCTTCGACTGAATGCATTTTCACCAGCTGGAAAAAGTGGGGGAGAAAATTCAGATCCAAGAGGAAGCAGAAAGTTTGTTATGTTGTGCTAGTTGCTACTGTTTATCATGTATGGCATGCTAGAAATAATACAGTCTGTGATTTCAAGGTGCCATGGCCTAATTTAGTTACTAAATGTATTGAAACTGAAGTGTGCACTAGAGCTAGATGTTGTTTAACTGCAAAGTGGTCTGATGAGGAAAGAGATTGGTTGGATAGGCTAAGTAGTAGTATATAGCTGGTGTGTGTTCTCTATTGTAGTTGTTGTTCTGGTGGTGTGTTGTTGCCTCTGTATTGAGGTTTAGGTTGTATTCATTTTGGGCAGCTTTGGCTTGCTTTTGGTAATCCATCTTTTACATTTTACCAAAAAAAAAATGATGATTTTAAATTACATTTAAATAAAATTTAATAATAATTGCCAAAATAATCCACGCACGCATCGCGTGCAAAAGAAGGCTAGTATATATATATTGGATTCGCATGATATCTATGTTGAATTGAATCGTATTAATTTGTTATTGAACACGGAATTTGGATGGTAGATGTTGGAGGAAAATTGGTTCTTAGAGGATGATGGATGTTGGATGAATTTTGGATAGATGTTAGGTTGTTGGATAAATTTTGGATGATGGATGTTGGTTGTTGGATGAATTTTTTATGCTGGATGTTGGTCGTTGCATATAATACTGTACAGGTTAATTCTCAATTATCCAATATACAAATGGAGCTCTGCCGAAATTTATGCAGAAAGTTTTGTTGTATATTGCTGTATTCTGCTTGTTGCATCCTACTTCCTACATGAGGAGGTTGGATGGGAAATACGTGCATAATTTTTTTTAAAAAAATTCAGTATATTGCTGTGGTATCTTGGGAAAAATGAAGAAATATGTTGTAGTTTTCTAACATAAAATAATTATATTGTTGCGGTTTAGGCTAGAAACTGCAACAATATATTATTTACCTATTACTACGCCCTTAAATGTTGCGCGGCCAAACCGCCGCAATAGGCCACACCGCAACAATAAGCATTTATTCTACTAGTTTTCTTCTAACTTATTATACTTTTTCATAACAACAAAACTTAAACAACCTTATATATAAGTATTATAAAATCAGAATTAAGAAATAATGTCATCATAAGAACTACTAATACACTTGTAAATCTGAATTCTTTATTATACATTGTTTACACCAACAAAACTTAATCAAAGATACATAAGAATAACAAAAATCATATTATACAATTTAATTTAAAGTAGAAAAAGAGAAAATATATATATATTTTATACCGAATGGACTCGCCGACGAAAATCACTGGTGACGCGTCGAAGAATAACACCAGCCACATGCCACAATGCTCGAGGACTCGAGCCCACGCACGCACCACATTGCCCTCGAGACTCGACGCATCGTATACCCTCGAGCCTAGACACACCAAACACACTCGAGTCTTGACGTACCACACCGCTCGACCATCGCACACTTACGCACAACACTCGCGTCACCCTCGCATCCTCGTTCAACACTCGCGCCACACAACACCACCCTCGCACAACACACTCGCTTCGACAACCCAACACACACCCCACAACACTTGACGTCCACTAGTAGAAAATGGACGATTTGCGTCCCCCAAAGTGCGTCGCAGTTAAAGGAAAACGACGCAAAAACATAGTTTGCGTCGCATGGGAGCCAGAGTGCGATGCAAAACAACTTCTCACCAAGCACCGGGTACGAGCCATATGTGTCAGATCCTCATGAAGTGCGACGCATATAGCTCAGGTATAAGGATGTGCGTCGGGCCCTGAGGCCCTCCGACGCACATTGCTGCATCCATGTGACAAAATTTGAGGCCCTATTTGCGTCGTACGTCATTATGGTGCGTTGCAAAATGTTGGTTTACATCGGAACCCCTTGCCCATCCGACGAAATCATTTGGGGGTATTCACAATTACGAGCCCTAACAAACTGGAATACTGCACTCATGAATGGGTTGTACGTGGGCTAAGTGCGTCGAATGGTCTACACGTGCGACACAGATAGGCTTACATATAAAAAGCCCATTTTAAGTACATTTGCCTCTCAGCCATTTCTCTTCACCTTCTCTCTCTCCATCTCTAACATATATCTTGTTCACCCTCATCTCTCTCACAGACTTTCTCTCTCCCCTACTCTAACTACCCTCCACCTTCTACTTTCCTCATCTCCCTTAATCCCTCTCCTACTACTTTCCATCGCAAATGACGATTTTGGCTAAAACGAGTTCGACTTAAGACAATTGAAGACGGACTTCACACATCTCAGGCGACTTCGTGCTTCTTCGGTTGGTTTCACGCGTCTCAGGTAGGCTTCACGCTTCTCATACGGGCTTCACGCGTAACTCTTTCTTTTAGCACTCGTATGACACCGACGCGTCTCAGGCCCACTTCACACCTCTCTCTTTCTCAAATTGATACCGCGCCGAAGTCTCCATCTCTTCTTTCTTCTTCAAACGAATTTCACCCAGATCTCCCCACTCAACAAAGAATAATGTTTTGTTAGATCTTGGTATGTCCATGCATTTTGTCGCCCCACCCAAATTCCTCGACGTCTTCATCTATGTACAAGTCGGTTAGATTTGAATGTTATAAAGTGATTATAGTGTTGCTTATATTTTGATATTTTTTAGATCTGAAAATTTAGGGGATGGTTCTTCCTTTTTTTTGTAAATTAATGCTACTGGTTTGGTTTTTTTTAATACAATTTGTTAGATCTTGAGTGCAATATGATGTTGTATTATTGATACTTCATATGATTAATTTATTTTTCTATACTATTTTTTTGCTATTTTGTGGTCCTTTGGATGTCAGCCATAGTTACATTGTTTTTGCAATTGCCTACTGGTATTTTTTTTTTGATAAACACGACGCAAAAGGCTCCTATTTGCGTAAAATACGACGTCCTATTTGCATCGCACATAGACCATGGTGCGACACAGATGAGTCTCACGCCACAAACTAGAAAGTCATCTACGTCGCACCTTGTGCCATGTGCGACGCAGATGACCAGGCTGCAGGTGCCATTGGGAGACTCATCTGTGTCGCACCATGCTCTATGTGCAACGTAAATAGCTAAAAGATTTATGTCGTTTTCGTGTCCGACACAGATCATTTATTGGTCATTTGCGTCGAGACTTGTGCTGTTGGAGCTATGTCCGACGCAAATAAGGGTCCCCGGTCCGACACAAATCATCCTTTCTCTACTAGTGGGCACTCGCATCACATAGCGCACACCCAACCTTCGCACAAAACACACTCGATGAAGACAGGGGAGAAGAGAAGAAGAGTGGCGCTGGAGTACTAAAAGAAAGGAAGGATGCAAGAGGAGAAGAGAGAATCGTTGGGGTAAAGAAAATGGCTGGTTGGAAAGAATAGGGTTTTTTTCTTATATTTATTGCATGAGAAACCTAGGTTTAATAGGATTTGTTTTCCAAATCGAATTCTACTTCTTATTTTATTTATTTGGAAATAAAACAAAACCAAACTATAATATAATTAGGTACAAAAGTAGGTTGTATAGTTAAATTATAACTGTAGGCTTACCCAAATTATATGTTTTTCTAAATTATATTGAATATACTTTCACTTTATTCTTTATATTTTCTTATTTATAAAAACTAACTCCCAAAATACAGAGTAATACAGGTAACCCGTGACTTTTCTTGCGTATTGATCACTATGTCCTATTTTTATTTAATTAGTACCTCGATATCGTTGATCGCGGGAGTACATTGAAGACAAGGTTTAGTTGGATAACTCTATCCATTTGACTACTCAAATTTTATTAATAAAATAATCAGTTGGTTTTCTGGAGTCAAGTTAAGTCTAGTGAGTCTGATATCTTATTATGTTATTATTTATATATCCATGGTTTTATGCTTATTAGTATCATGTTAGGGTATGTGTTTTATTTTTCATTTAAGTACTTATCTTTACTAATTACGTGATTTTCTGTGTGTCGATCATGGTTGTGCGTTATTGATCCTGTAATGACCCTCTTAGTGAGCAGTCCTTCAGGGTCACTAAAGCGCATCGACCATTTTAGGTTTGAAGATGATGCATCCTTTAAGTTTTTGGAAGTCAGTTTGGAGAGCTTATGTTTTGGCTCCTTTTTAATACTTTTTATACTTTTGGTGTAATTACGTATCATTAGTTTTTACATTTTATGATTGGTTTGACTTTGGTTTGATTTTGGAGTTGACTGTGTGGTTGACTTAGTTTAAGAATATTGTGGTTCTTAGACATTTAAATGTCTTTTAAGTTTAGTTCATGATTTTAAGTACTTTATTTTTTTTTCGCTGCAAAACTTTGAGTAAGCCAATACGTTTTCACACGGGCGACAATATCTTGGTGATTTTTTATATTTTGTGGGAAAAAGGTATTTTATAAAATAGAAAATTGTTGGGGTGTTACAATATATATAGGTTTAGATGGTTGGGGGAATAATAGGTAATCGAACACAATTAGGTTTATAAAAGATATTTATTTAAAAGATTTTAGAAAATAGTTAGACAAAGGAAATTTAAAAACACGCACTTTGGAGAAAGATGATTTTTTATAAAACATATTTTTATCAATAAAACCAATTAATATAATTAATTCTATTAATTAAATTGGGCTAGAAAAGGAGTTTTAGAAATTGGGTTTGCATAAAAAAAAAATTAAAATGTTTTTTCAAACGTGGGATTTTAAAAAGTTATTTTAAAACATTTTGAAAAGTAGGCTTAGTAAAACTCTTTAAATAAACGGATTTCTGAAATGAGTTAATAAAAAGGAGTTAGAAAATAAATTGGATTTAACATACTTTATTTTAAGCTTGTTCATTATTCGTACCTTGATCCGGATCAATTAAAGTGGAACATTAATCATCATAGAGTGTTAAATAGGGAAACACGATTATATGTGTATACAAGTCCCATCTAGAATGGAAAACCATAAATCATACTAAAAAAACTAAAAACGTGGGGCCTATAAGTTCTTTTACGACAGGTTACTAGTGGACCGAGACAATTAAGGGAAGATAACAACAAAACTTGATATTATTCTTAAATGGACCGAGACAATTAAGGGAAGATAACATCAAAACTTGATATTATTCTTAAATAAAAGAAACTTGGGATTAATGAATATAATAGATGATTAGATGCCGCCCAACTTGATATTATTTTTGACAAAACTTTTCCAATAAATTAAATCCTATTTGCATTTATCAAGTGATTTTCAAAAGGCACAAAGCAATTTGATTGAGCATGAATTGTCGTATATAGGAAGAATCCAGCGGCCTTTGTGAAAAAAGTAATAAAAAGCTTTTTAAATGACTTACCATGACCTTCATCTTATATAAGCTGTAAGCATATGCAAAATTATTTATTCTCTCAGTCCATAGCCAACTCAAGAAACTAGCTCATCAGACGAAGAAAATGTCTACCTCGGCTAACCTCACTGCACATCCTGTTGCATACTTCCATCCATCCCATTGGGGTAACTACTTTCAAAATACATCTCCCCGTGATGAGGTACGTCCGTTATTCAAGAGCTTCATCTGTAAAGTAATCCTTAAAGACTCAATCCAACAATATTTGCTGCTAGTCTATTATGTTGTCGGAAATTAAAGATGGTCGTCTTGTTCATATTAAAAAGTCATGTAGATGTGCTAATCACATGATCTTTTTTATACGATAGGAAACATGCATGGGGTTACAGGAAACACCTTAAAAATTGCATGACAATTGTTTTGCTTTTAATCTTGTTTTTATAGCTTTCTTTTGCGTGTGTTTTTGGGTGTAGATCTGTTTCTAACTTATCCAAAATAACAAAATTGATGATTTAGGCAACCCAACTTCAAATGGAGCAAGAACTAGAGCAGCTAAAAGAGGAAGTGAAGAAGGAGCTAGTTGCAACTTCTAGCAAACCACTAAAGCAACTCATTTTTATTGATGCAATCGAACGTCTTGGGGTGGCATATCATTATGAGGAGGAAATTGAAGAAGCCTTACAGCAAATCTATGAGAGCTTCCATGATCAATGTGATAAAGATGATCTTTACCATGTTTCCACCCGCTTTCGTCTCCTTAGGCAACATGGTTTCCGTATGCCTTGTGGTAAGTTAGACATTTTGGATCCTTTTTTTCCTAACTTGTTTTTTCTTATCTAAGACTAAATTTGAACTTTTTTACTTATTTGAACTAATATGCATATATTAGACCTTATTTGAACTTATATGAAATTATTGTTATTATAACACAACTTATTTGTGAGTGTCTCAAATATTATTTTCGATTCTTTTGACCTGAATCGAAATAGTCTCATTTTATTAAACTTTATTAATCCTTATCTAAATTTTTTTTTATAAGAATTCAAAATAAGGTGAAAAAAAAAAACTCTTCAAATGTCATAACTAAGTGGTATTCTATTATTAGAGCTTTGGTATGTTTGGGGTTCCCCTATGTCTCTATGTTGTAGTTTAGTAAACTAAAGTCTGTGTTAGTTTACGATATTTAATGTTCAAGTGTCTTATATATATATTGATTTCCTATACATATCCAATTATCCATGATGTAATCAAGTTGTGCATGGTGTAGGTTATTATGAGTTAAATTATTCAATGATAGGAAACGTCTTTCCAAAACTATTCGTTAACATGGTATCAAGGCAAGGTATGATCTTGGATGAAGAACAGAAATCTCGAAAATAACACAAACTTTTATATAAGGTTAACCATACCATTTGAACAAATGGTGTGACTAGTTAATTAAAAGGCTCAAACAAGAAATCCAAGCTAAATAAAAAGGTCAAAGTTAAATTACGGGTTATTTTTTGTAATAGGGATTACATTTATCAAGTCAAGGGGATCTTTTTTCTAATGTTAAGGTGTTACTTTTAGTAAAAATAGGATTACTTTTTTGAATACTAAAGGGTTACTTTTACTGAAAGTAGGGATTATTTTTTGTAATACTAAGGGGTTACTTTTAATGAAGGTAGAAGTTGCTATGTATATTATAAGGGGTTATTTTTTGTAATTATAAGGGATTATTTTACTGAAATTAGGGGCTACTTTTTCTAAAATTCGGAGTTATCTTAGATTTATGCAAGGGATTATATGTTGTGCAAGAGTTACTTTTTTATTCATAACGCGGTTACTTAATATATTACATAGGAATTAATATAGATTTTGTACCACGGTCCACGGGTTACTGTACACTTTATACAGGGGTTACTTTGTTATATACTGGGAATTACTTTATACTAATATAAGAGCGATAGTAAAGCTTTTTTTGTTTATTTAAATAAATATTGTATGAGAAAAGATGATTTTAGGAGAGAGATCGAGTGGAGAATAATTGCTGAAAGAGCATTAATTGTAACATTTTGGTTGAATAAACAAAGGAAAAAACAAAATTCAAGAAGCAAATAAATGATGGGACACGGTTTTTCTAGACAAATTACGAAAAAATGTGGAAATAAATATGGAAATGGGAACTATATTTTGAGACACCCAAAATGGAAATGGGAACTATATTTTGGGATGGAGGGAGTATTTTATACAAAGGATTATTTTTACATTTATTATAGAATTATATTACGCTTATGCAGGGGTTACTTTTACATTTATTATAGGGTTCTTTTACACTTATGCAGAGCTTGTTCTTGTTGTCTCTTGTTGCGTTTTCGGGCAACTCCAACACCTTCATTGAATAATCCAAACAAATGGTAAAGATGAGAAAATCGAGAGGAATCTCACTAGATTAGTTACTAAAAAAGACGAATATAAGGAGAATTAACGTTAAACCACAAGCCTTTGAAAATTGAAGTACAAAATATATATACCTCAATAAAATCACAAATTGTTGTTGTAGAATGTAGGTTTAAAAATAGAACAATTTTGAGGCGCCGCCAAAAACTAGAATATCCAGAAATGCTCAGTCAAAACTGAAATCAAGGTATAAATAAACTCAATCAATTAATAATTCAGAAATAAAAAAATCAAAAACATGAATTTGTGAAAAAAGATTAAGAAAGAAGAAAAGATGACATGGGATGAGGGTTTGGAAGGGGAAGCCATGGAAGCAAAGGAGAGAGAGTGGCGAGGAGAGAGAAAAGAAGTGGAAACCAGACCGTTAGAGAAAGAGGAGAAGATGAATTGGGGTGGAGAAAGAAGAGCTATAGTAAAACGCGTGGTCGTACGGTTTGGTTTATGTGTGGCATGTTTGAAAAAAAAAAAGGACTGCTATAATATTGTTCATATGTTAATGGGATTGAGTTTTAAACTTACTGGCGGGATTTTCCCCTTAAAGTTAGAGAATTTATTTTCTCGATGCTTTGTTTTGTTGGTCAATTTGTTGCCGGTGTTCTATTGAATGTTTAGGTGTTGAAATTGTTTGATACTCCCTCCGTTTTAACATATAAGTCACGCACAATGTGAACTTTGACCGTTAATTGCTCTTAATATATGTTGATAGAAAATTTTAAAAATTGATATTATGATAGTATTTTTTAAATACGAATCAAATGGTATAAGTTTTATAATTTTAAGTTACTTCCTCCATTTTCTTTTAGATGTTACATTTTTTAAATTACGGACTCCTAGGTAATTTTTGGAGAGGAAAAAGATAGAGACAATGAAAATCAAAAGGGTCACATGTGAACATGTGATAGGAGAGAGATATAGAGAAGTTATTACCCAAAATAAAAGTGTAACATCAAATTAAAAACTTTCCAAAATAGAAAGTGTAACATCTAAAAAAAACGGAGGGAGTATTATATTATGAGAGATATTTATGATCAAAATAAATTTTTGTAAAGTGTGAATGTCTTATATTTTGAAACGGATTGAGTATGTTATTGGTTTCCGAGGCGTTCTATTGGAATTAGATCTGCTCGTGGTGTTCAGGTGTAAATTAGTGAATAGTGATTCCAGTATGTTAAAGTATTGCATTTTGAAGTCGCTGCTCTTTCCAGAGGCTGCTCTACAATAGCGTCATTTTGTTTGAGGTTGGCTCTACAATAGGGTCATTTTGTTCGATTTCCTTGGAACTCGTTGCTTTTGTTGGGTTTTCCATCAACTCGTGAGTTATTGTTTGGTTTTCAAGGCCTGCATCTTGGGAACTCGTTGCTTTTGTTGTGTTTTCTATCAATTTAATTTCTAAGATTGGTAACTGCCATTGATTTAATATTTGCTATATTTTCTAGTAATATAAGCCCGAGCAATGTACGGGTACGATTAATATTATTATATTCATACATTATTAGGTACTTTCTCTGTCTTATAATATGATGCTCATTTTTCATTTTTCACGGAAGTTAAGAAAAATAGAATGAGTAGTAGGATTTCTAAAAATATACATTTAAATGAAGTGCTTTTTTGATACTTTTGTATTGAAATTAGGTTTTTATTTCCTTTTTTCATTTAAACAAAATCAAAAGATGATAAAGGTTCCCTGAAATTGTGTAAATCAATAAATGGAGTCACATGCTTTGAGAGAAAAGCAGTGGTATTTCGGAAAGTTTAAGTAGAAAGTGAGGATAACTTGATCCAAACAAATTAATGGGATGGAGAGAATTTGATACTAAATATGATAAGTTAAATATTTCCTTAATTATTTTATTACATATTATTTCTTTTTCATAATAAATAAGAATCAATACTAAATTTGTAATTAGTATTTAAATAACTATATACTTCCTACATTTTTTTATTATTTCAATATGTCCCTTATTTGAAAGTTTAATATTAATTATAACATTACTAAAATGATTATGATTTCTCTCTATCTCTCTCCTTATCACACGAGTCCCTTATTTCATCACTCTCTATCTCTCACCTGCTTAAAAAATGTGCAACCCCTACATATTGCAATTAATATAGAACGGAGAAAGTATTATACTTAATTTTATGTAATTGATACTCCATCCGTTTTTGAAAGTTATTCCTACTTTGATCAATTTACTCTCACAAAAAGATTACAAAAGGAACAATAAAAGAAGAGGTATAGAGTATTATATAGTGGAATTCTGAAAATCATGATTGTTATAGTTATATAATCATATTTCTAACTAATGATAAGTTTCTATATTGCTCAATTCAATTTTAATGAGATCGTGTATTTTCTACTTCAAAGTTTTCGTAAGAATTTTGTTGGTATTTTATTAAGTAAGGCAAATGTTTTTGAAAGACATTTTTTGTTTGATTTTATAAGTTGCACCATGCTCAAATGCATAATCACAAATAGTACGCTAATTAAGTATTATAGTTGTTTAACCAATCTCATTAGCTACATCCCTAGAAATCAATCCCAGAACTGAACACATATTCTAGGTTTTCTTACTCCCTTGAAAGACAGGAACTCTCTCTCTAACCCTCGTTGGAGACCCCTACCACCTGGTGTCTCTCCGCCGCGGCGGTGCGCTCCTCTGCCGATGGCCGAGGAGATTGCAGACGTTGTTTCTAAATTACGTATTGATGAAGAAGAGGAACAAGTGTTGGATCTGGACTTATTACACCCTAATATTGAAAACCCCGTATCTCTGCTTCTCGTGGGACGGTTACTCACTGAACGATCTTTCAATGTCGAGGCTTTCAAACGAACCATTACCACTGTCTGGGCGTCGAGTCATGGGCTGGTGATTAGGGTTTTGAAACCAAACCTTTTTGCCTTTCAATTCTTCCATTGGAGAGACATGAAGAAGGTCCTTGATGGCAGGCTCTGGTGTTTTGACAACACGCTGATTTTGCTTAAAGAAGTTGAAGGAGATGAGCAACCCGACCAGGTATCTTTAATTTACTCCCCCTTCTGGATTCGATTGAAAAATCTCCCATTTAATATGCGATCTGATGAAGTTGTGCGTGCCCTAATTGGTAACTTGGGTGATATTATTGATATAGAAGATGATGTTCTGGGGTTTGGCCGATACAGACGTGTTAAAGTCATGCTTGACAGTACAAAACCTTTGCGTCGTTATCGGAAAATTAGGGATAGAAAGGGGAATGATTTACAAGTAGACTTTGCCTATGAACGACTCCCTTTTTTCTGTTTAGCTTGTGGAGTAATGGGGCACTCTGAGAAAGATTGTCAGTTTGTGCATGAAGAAGATAGCTGTGAAAAATTGGGGTGGTCTCTGGGTCTTAAGGCCACTCCCAGGAAGGGGAGATCGAAGGAGATAGAGGAGGAGTTGAAGTTTAAAAATTGTAAGAAGGTTCTTTTTGACGACTCTGTGAAATGTAAGAATGAGCTGTTGACTACTACAAAACAGCCTTTATCCAATTCAGGCACAACTCCCACTGTGTCCTGTGTTCAAGAGTCCCCCAAGGCAGGAGTTAATGCAGAAGGTGAGGTGTCATTAGTAAAGCCCCCCTCTGTCATAACTTCCCATGATAGTGTTCTTTCTTCCCAACCTGTGGTCCCCTTGTCGGGTGACATGTTGACAGGGGCCACTGATGGGCCCGTTCCATTTGTTTTTTCGGCAAGTAAGACAAAAAAGGTCAATAAAGTGGGAGTGTGGAAAAGGTTGGCTCGTGGGCCTATGGAGGACAAAGGAGAGGCCCAATTTATGGACCTGGACAATTTGGATTTGTTACTTAAACGTTCCATTGAAGTTAATGTGGAGGATGGTGACTGTGATGATGCTGGGAAGCGACTAAAGCTAAGCTCGTCAGATGATCCTGCCCCCAATGTGCTGGCGGAGGTTGGTTCTGACCAACCCCGCCCCTCATCATGAATCTCTTGTGCTGGAACTGTCGAGGGATGGGCAACCCTTGGTCAGTTCGTCAACTCCGTAGATGGAGTAACTTTTATGCCCCCGACATAGTATTTTTGTCGGAGACTATGATTAGTAAAAATGCTGTTGAATCTTTGAAGAGTCGTTTGGGGTTTCAGAATGCCTTTGGTGTAGCTAGTAGAGGTCGGGCCGGCGGTTTGTGTTTATATTGGAAGGAGGATGTCCAGTTTTCACTTGTGTCCTTCTCTCAACATCACATTTGTGGGGATATTGTGGATGGTTAAAAAATGGCGTTTCGTGGGTCTTTATGGATGGGCGAATGAAGAAGAGAAGCATCACACTTGGTCTCTCATGCGGCATTTATGTACTGATTCTACCCTTCCCATTCTTTTTGGAGGCGATTTCAATGAGATCTTAAGCTATGACGAGAAGGAAGGGGGTGTTGATAGAGTTCGTCGGGAGATGTTTCATTTTCGAAATACCATGGATGATTGCTCTCTTCGGGATTTGGGGTATAGTGGTTCGTGGTATACTTGGGAGCGTGGAGTTTCAGCTGCAACGTGTATTCGTGAGAGACTTGATCGGTTTGTGAGTACCCAGTCATGGATGGAGCTTTACCCAAACTCTATGGTTGAGCATTCCATCCGATATAAATCGGACCATACAGCTATTTTTCTTGGGCCTAACCGCCACTCTAAACCTACGAGAAAAAACAGACGCTTCTTCTTTGAAACGAGTTGGCTTCTTGACGAATCCTGCGAAGCTACGGTCCAAGAAGCGTGGGCTAACACTACTGGTGAGGTTCTGGTGAACCGGTTGGAGTCTATGGCCCAGACCCTAAAAAGCTGGAGCAATGTGAAGGTGGGTAACATAGGGAAGCAAATAACCCAAACTGAAAAAGCGCTCGGTCAGGCCCAGCAGCAACCTATTTCCGAGAACTCTTGTGCGGCCCAGATCAGTCTTGAGAAGAAGTTGGAAGAGCTGAACGCCCAACATGAAGCTCATTGGTATCTTAGGTCCCGTGTTGCGGAGGTCCGTGATGGTGATAAAAACACAAAATATTTTCATCACAAGGCCTCTCAAAGGAGGAAGAGGAATCTTGTTCAGGGGTTATTTGATGACCAGGGGGTCTGGTTTGATGACGAAGAGGTATTGAGAATGTTTTTACTTCTTACTTCACTTCGATCTTCACGTCTACTTCTCCCACTGAGGCCCACATTGATTCGGTTTTGCGGTGCATTGACCCCGTGGTTAGTGATGATTGTAATCGTGAGCTCCTCCGTCCTGTTACTAAGGATGAGATTCATGCCGCGCTTCAGCAGATGCAACCTTGCAAAGCCCCTGGTCCCGACGGTATGCACGCTATTTTCTATTAGCGTTTTTGGCATATTATTGGTGATGATGTTGCTAGTTTTATTAGTAGTATCTTGCATGGTACCATCTCTCCTGGTTGTGTGAACCATACTAATGTTGCATTGATCCCAAAAATTAAATCCCCTTTAAAAGCTGCTGATTTCCGGCCCATTGCTCTTTGCAACGTTTTGTATAAGTTGGTGTCAAAAGTCATTGTGATTAGATTGAAAGATTTTCTCCCGAGTCTTGTCACTGAAAATCAGAGTGCATTTGTCCCTGGTCGGCTTATTACAGACAATGCTCTCATTGCCATGGAGGTTTTTCATTCTATGAAGTACAGGAATAGGAGTCGGAAAGGTACTGTTGCTATGAAACTTGACATGAGTAAGGCCTATGATCGAGTAGAATGGGGTTTTCTGAGGAAGCTGCTTCTCACTATGGGGTTTGATGGGCGCTGGGTGAATCTTATCATGAGTTGTGTGTCGACGGTGTCTTATTCCTTCATTATTAATGGAGGTGTATGTGGGTCTGTTACCCCAGCTCGGGGGCTGCGACAGGGTGATCCGTTTTCCCCCTATCTTTTTATTCTTATTGCTGATGTTTTTTCTCGACTAATTCAGAAGCAAGTTCAGGATAATCAGATTCATGGTGCCAAAGCCAGCCGCAACGGTCCAATTATTTCTCACCTTTTCTTTGCAGATGACAGTTTACTCTTCTCCAGAGCCTCTCGTCAGGAATGCACTATCATTGTTGATATCCTCAACCATTATGAACTAGCATCCGGGCAGAAAATTAACTATGACAAGTCAGAGGTTTCTTTTAGTCGAGGAGTCAGCATCGAACAAAGGGAAGAGCTGAAGAATATTTTGAACATGAGGCAGGTGGATAGGCACGAAAAATACCTTGGTATCCCTTCTATCTCTGGTCGATCGAAGAAAGCTGTTTTCGATTCGTTGATGGATAGAATTTGGAAGAAACTCCAGGGTCGGAAGGAAAAACTTTTATCTCGAGCAGGGAAAGAAGTACTACTGAAGTCTGTCATCCAGGCCATTCCTACTTATCTGATGGGTGTGTATAAGCTCCCTATTTCCGTCATCCAAAAAATTCACTCTGCTATGGCTCGTTTTTGGTGGGGCTCGTCTAATACGCAGCGGAAAATTCACTGGAAAAGTTGGGAGTCTCTGTGCACTCTGAAATGTTTAGGTGGTATGGGGTTCAAGGATCTTAGGGTTTTCAATGACGCTCTCCTTGGGCGTCAAGCTTGGAGATTGGTTCGAGAACCGAATTCTTTGTTTGCTCGAGCTATGAAAGCTAAATACTATTCAAAATGTGATTTTTTGGATGCCCCTCTTGGATGTTCAAGTAGTTATTCCTGGAGTAGTATTTGGAGTTCGAAAGCTCTTCTTAAGGAGAGTGTGGTGTGGCGGGTTGGTAATGGCACGTGCATTAAAATCTGGGATGATCCTTGGGTTGTGGATGAGAGTGGTCGGTATATCGCTAGTGAGAGAAATGATGCTTACAATACCGTTAATGAGTTAATTGATTTCGATAGTATGGAATGGCGAGTGGAGGTACTTGAAACTTTGTTTGTGGAGAGAGATGTCCGATGCATCCTTAGCACCCCTCTCAGTTTGCTTCCCATGAAAGATGAGTTAACTTGGGCTTTTACAAAGAACGGTTGCTATTCGGTAAAAACCGCATACATGCTTGGAAAGGGTGGAAACCTTGATAATTTCCACCAAGCTTGGGTGTTCATTTGGAGTATGGAAGTGAGTCCCAAAGTTCGCCACTTTCTATGGCGTCTTTGTACTATGACCCTCCCCGTTCGTGCTTTGTTAAGGCATCGTCACATGATTGAGGATGATTCTTGTCCTTTGGGGTGTGGAGCTGCTGAAACCCCAGGTCATGCTATATATGGATGCCCTCATGTTCGAGACATTTGGACCGATAGTGGATGTGCTGGTATTTGGCAGGATGAGGAGGATAATACTTTCCTTGATATTATTTTGTGCTGGCGTGATATGGATCCTAAGCTGGTCTCGAAGGGCGCCTATCTCGCATGGATAGTGTGGAGTGCGCGCAATGACTGGGTGTTTAATCAAAAGAGCACCCCCACAATATATTGATCCAACGAGCTCATCACCTTACGGAGGAATTCAGCTCCTATGCCGCGAAGATTTACAGTATTCGTGCTGCTGTACCTGCTGCCAGCCCGAAAACTTGGGTGGCCCCACCTCTGGGAGTTATAAAGTTGAACGTGGATGCCTCGCTTGCTGTGGAGGGCTGGGTGGGGTTGAGCACTATTGCTCGCACTTCCTCGGGTGGTGTATTATTTGCAGCTACGCGCCGAGTTCGCGCCCACTGGACAGCTGCCATTGCGGAGGCAAAAGCAATTGATATGGCTCTGCGACTGGGAAAAAGGTTTGGGCTCCAAGATATTGTGGTGGAATCAGATTGCCAAGATGTGATTCATCGTCTTTCTCAGCATGCTATTTTCCTAGCGGATCTCGATGTTGTTCTCTCTAATATTCTAGCTTCTTGTGTGTGTTTTAACTCCGTTGTATGGTCACAGTTAAGCGTGATGGGAACTTTGTTGCCCACCATTTAGCTAGGATTAACCCTTTTGGCATTGAACAGATTTGGGAGAACCACTATCCCCCGGAAGTGGCTCCTTATGTTTTAATGGACGTTTTGTCCCTTAATCTATAATAGCATGCTTTTCCCCTCAAAAAAAAAAAGTATTATAGTTGTTTTGCTATGCGTCGATGATAAAGAATATATATTATTAAGTTAATTATTCATCTAAATTAATATATTTTCAGAAGATATAAAATTATTGTTAATTAGTCTAACTTTGAAACATATTTCGAGCACTCTCCAATGATATAAAAATTACAGTATTGCAAATTATGTAGCAAAAGTTGTATTCAAATTTACATAGTATGATAATATAGATTATTTACTTAGAACGAAACTCTATTTTTCGTTATCAAAACTCTTTAAGTAGGGTGTTCAATAGAGACGTACTAACTGGAATGGTGTACTGAAATCTGGAAATTCTATGGACCAGTACCGAACAAGAAAAATTCCAGTACGGTCTGATTTTGGATCCATTTGACCTGAATTTGTATTTCTAAAAATCAATAATTTTTTTTGAGATTTAGACATATTTATATATTAAACACATTAAAATTTAATAATTCCAACAATAATAATCATAAAGACAATAAAGAGTAGGTTTTAGCTTTCTAACTTTCTGATTTTTAAACTTCTTTTAACCTTTAAACATTTTTTTATTAAAAAAATACATAAACCCCGTTATATCTATGTGGACCAAAATTTTCTGTTTGGATCGGACATGACCGAATCCCAGAATCTTGGTTTTCTTTGGACCGAGGATCAGAACAAAATCTTCGGTCCGCTCCACTGTAGTCAGGTACAAAGTCGGTTCGACCCTAGTCTTTGCACAACCCTATCCTTATGTATCTATATATCTATCTATCTCGATTTCTATTTTAAAAAAGTTAAAGTAATGACATGGCATGCTTAGGTGACATTTAATATGTTTCTCGAAATCTTGAGTAGCTCTCTATACTCTCGAAAAGTTTCTCTTTTATATATAAACTAGATTTTGAATCTCGTGTGATATCAATGCACGATTTTTTTTTAATGTGCTAGAAATATATTTGATCATGACATAGTTGTGTGCGTGATAATAGATAAGATAAATTATAGATTTATTGTGAGACATATTTTATAGTAATATAATTATATTCTTAACTAATGATTATTTAAATGCAAATCTCTAATTCTATTCAACTATGATGAGATTGTGTATTTGTTTGTAGCTAGTATGTGGTAAAAGTTATAATACTCAATAGTATTATTAATTTTTAGAAAATATATTTAAAATCAAAATCTAATTTCTCTTCATAATTCTAATAATCCTATATTCTTATCATAATTCATGAGGAGCAAGTATAAGCTGGAAGAGATTCCAAATTAAATTGAATAAGGGTATGCCGACCAGCTTTAGAGAGAAATTCATATTCCAAATTAGATTGAATAAGAATACGACTATAATCACTTTTTGTAGGATAATAGGAGTTGAAGAAAACTCCTAAATAACTACCAAGATAAGCCTTGGGAGTCAAATTGAAAAAGCTAGCAATTAAGATACAATTTTCTAGCATTTGGGATTTTCTTTGAAAGGACGAAGCTGATTCGTGAAAGTTAACTAGTTAACCTGACATGAGGTAGAATTCATCAAGGAAATTTTTGAGATTGTTGCAAGTTATAGATGTAGCTTTACAGATTACAAGATTATCATCTGCAAACATTGAACAAAGGATTTGGGAACCCTTAGGACAAATCTTTAAACCCAACCTTGATTTCCCTAGTAACTAACTTTTGTATGAGAACATTCATACAAATGATAAAAAGATACAGAGAAAGAGGATCTCCTTGACAGAGATCTCTTGAAGGCTTGAACTAGTCTGTGGTGCTATCATTTACTTTTAGCGAGTAAGCAACTATATTAATTAACACATTATTATACCCATTGAATCCATTTGGACGGAAAGCCCAGTTTCATTAATGTTTGCCATATTATATACCATTCAATACGATCATAAGCTTTTTCCATATAATGTTTATTTTACTAGTGGACTTTTGGGAGAAGTTGAGAATCTCCTGAACAATTAGTCGGTTATCATGAATTGATCTGTCAGGGGTACGGTGAAAGCGTTTTGCAACAGGAGAATATTTGATTTGAGAACAGAACATAATCTTTGAACGCTTAGCTTAGATAGGACTTTATAAATTGTATTAATTAAGCTTAAGTCACAAAGAACATGCCTAACACCATGATTATATGCCATGGTGAAAGAACCTATGAATAGCAAGACAAATTTGGGGGCCGAAAATAGGCCAATAAGCTTGATCTTTTTTTTTTCTCCAAATCCATCTGTAAATGATGGTATGAGGTTAGTTGCATCTTGATCGGTGACAAAAGGGTTGATGAAGGAGAGATCAAACTCCCGACCCGAATTGGAAGTAGAAGTAAATCTTACTTTGAAAGAGTCAGTGAGAATATAACTAATGCAAGAGGGCTTATCAATCCATTGTTTTAGATTATTCTTTGGGCAAAAGATGGTAGTATTGACAATTCATTTTATCATTTTATTATGAAAAAATCGCGAATTACAATCTCCTTGAATAAGCCATTGTTTGCGACTAAACTTGCCCCAATTAGACTTGCCCCAATTAGACTTGCCAAAGATAATTGATTATTCTCTTTGCTTAAGGAGACGATTAATTCATTATACCAGGAAAAGGTTAAAAGGTAGAACCCATAATCTCTGTTCTAAAGCAACAATTTTCTCACTATTTTCATACATTGTACTTATAGTTTGTTTTATATGTATCTAAAATAAAGAATAAAATAATATGTTATTATTCATCTAAATAAATGTATTTTTATAAGTTGTAAAAATATAATGTAAATGGAACTTATTTTGAGGCATATATCGAGATTTCTCTAATGGCATAAAAAATAGCCAAAATTGTCAACAACTATCTAATAAATATCACTTTTCACAAACAACTACCTAATATAAAACTTTTTTAATTCAACTACCTAATATAGCTATTCCGTTAATATAACACTACCAAAACCATTAATTTTTGAATTTTCCGTCAACTTTTCGAAAATCCCCAATTACATGAACACTAATTTCAATCATTTCAAGAAACCCCATTTTGATGAACCATTTCATCAATTTTTTCACAAATTCCAATTTATAAACCCAGATTTCATTAATTCCCCAAAACCCCAATTTATAAATCCAGATTTCATTAATTTCTACTTAAGGAAAATTAACGAGATCCCTAATTACTTAACAAATAAGGGCTTAGAAATTGGGGTTTTTGGAAAATTAATGAAATATGGGTTTATAAATTGGAATTTGGGGAAAAATTGATGAAATTAAGATTTATTAAAATGGGGTTTGAAATGGTTAAAGTTAGGGTTCATGTAATTGGGGATTTTCGAAAAGTTAACGGAAAATTCAACAGTTAACGGTTTTGGTAGTGTTATGTTGACAGAATAGCTGTATTAGGTAGTTGAATTAAAAAAGTTTTATATTAGGTAGTTGTTTATGAAAAGTGATATATATTAGGTAGTTGTTAACAATTTTAGCTAAAAAATATAATATTTTGAATTATATAGCAAAAGTTATATTCAGTTTACATTGTATAATAATTTAGGTTGTTTATTCGAAATCAAACTCTAATCTTCACTTATCTAAAACTCCTTGCATGTATTTATATCTATCCAAAACTCTATTTTTTTTTGTAAAACTAAAAATAATGATATGAGATGCTTAGGTGGCGTTCTCTATATAAGACTAGTATTTGGGACCCGGACAAATGCCCATTTTATTCGTGGGGGAAGATGTGGACTTTTCATATTTTCATATAACCTTATTTGAACGTATTATTGTTCGACATACAACATCAAATGTTATAGTATAATAACTTTGAATATTCTAATTCTAACCTGAATAGATTTTGTAGAAAAGCCCTAATTCTGATTGCATTTCTAATTCTAATAGCAGTTTATTACTTTAATAATCTAGCGTAGTCAATATATCTTTTTATACATTACTCTAATACAAAATTCTAAATATAGTATAAATGGATCTTATATTAGTTTAGTTTTTGAACACTTTCCAATGGTACAAAAATTATAATTTTTCTATATATGAAAAGTTATAATCGATTTCCTATTTTTAAGTTTTTCATTGTTGACCGGACTCTATTTCTTCTTATCCTATACTATATACATTTATCTTTATTACTTTGTAACTATATTTTTTTTTAAAAAAGGACATGTCAGTTAATAATCGTGACAAATAGCGTCCAATGAGGACGTCAAATATCGCCACCTCGTGAGCTGACTTTTGGACTCTACTTTATATATTATTTATATGATATGATTGGTCTTTAAAAATCAAACTCTATTTTTTTATCACCAAAAATATAATAAAAATATAATTTTATCATATAGAACTTTATTTTTCTTGTAATTTTGGTTCAATTAAGAAAGACTAAGATTATGAAACATAATATGTTTTCATAAGCTGTAAAATTATACTGTACACGGATCTTATTTTGAAGCAATTTTTTGAGCACTTTTCAATGGTACAAATTTTATAATCTTCTGAATTATGTAGCAAAAGTTATATACAAGTTATATAATACAATAGTTAAGGTTGTTTATTCAAAATCAAACTCTAATTTTCCCTTATCCAAAGCTCCTTATACGTATTTTAGTCTATGTAGAAATCTATTTTTTGAAAGATAAAAATATAAATTGATGACATGGCAATCCTGCATGGCATGCTCTATGCTCCAAAAATCTTGAGAAGCTCCATATGCGCTCGAAAAGTTTTTCTGCGTTATAAATCTATCCTTGGGAAGTAGTCATGATCTTATGTCAATGGCTGTTGTTGGTAGTTTTGATGCTTCGAGTGGAGGTACGACTCTGTTTAGTTTCATTAGCACTTTTTCCACTATTGGTAATTCTCTAGTTAGTCGCTTTAGCAGTGTTCAGATGTTTTAGTGGAAGTGTGACTCTAATCTTAGGTTTCATTGATGGCTCTTGCGTTGTTGGTAGTTCTATGGTTAGTCACATTGGTGTAGTTATGGTAGTTTAGACGATAGTGTACGTTTAACATGATCTTGCTCGTGATCCATTTTCTTATTTTATTAATTTCTCGAGTTATTGGTGCTTGTAAAATGATCGCGAATTTTGTTTGTCCTTGTTTAAACTTGATGTGCTCTTGTTCGAGTGAGCATGGTTGAGGATCTTCGGATCCTCATTTTAACTTTCAATTATATCATTTCTTTTACAAGTAAGTAACTATATTGCTCCAAGAAAACCAACCAACACAACCTAAGTCCTCTAAGTAGGAGAATAGGAAATTAACAGGCCACAGGAGACCTAAGAAAACCACTTATACAACTTACAGGCTATCTTTCCAAATACAATCGCTATTGCTCCACTTTGTGGACTTACAAATTGAATTCTATGCTTTACAGTGTATTTTATCTCTTTAATTATGAACACTACTGTATTCACCTTTAGCTGCCAAAAAGCTTCATTCCTAGCCTTCCAAACTTGGTACATAGCAGCAGTAATCACAACAAACAACACCGACTTCCTCATTTTTTGACCTTGAATCGCTCCTTCTAACCCAACTAATCTACTTAGCCAAAGTCCTGTTACTGAATATGAGACCAAGCCATTCAAGTAAAGGAGTAACAAGCTGCTTACTAAACACACAAACAAAGACTAGATGATTATGTGTTTCAGTAGGATTCGCAAAAAGACAACAAAGTTTGTCTGAACAAATATTGTACTGAAATAATTCGTCTTTAGTGCTCAATCTAGATTTAATTTTGAACCAAGCTATAAATTTGTGCTTTGAAATATTCATCCTGTTACAAATACCTGTTGTCCAATGAATAACAAGCCTGTCATCAGTCGGCATTTATGAACATTATTGATTGAATATTCGTTGGTTCTTCTTCATCGGGCTATGCCAGCTCTATCTTATTTCGAGTTTGCATAGGTACTTGATCATCCAGCTTGCACCTGGTGGGGCTTGAAAATCCCACCAATTTCATACCTGAACATACACATCATGAAACCCACTTAACCCATAATTCATCTTTTTTTGCATATTATGTGCCACATCAGTTTCACTACTGCTGCTTTATTCCACGTCTTGATGTTCCTAAATCCTAATCCCCCTTCGTTCTTGTGCATGCAAACTTCAGCCCATCTAACATGACCAACCTTATAAGCAATAACTTGTCCACTCCAAAAAAATGCCTACACATATTGCTAATTTTCTCCATGACTGCACTAGGAATGATGAATACTTGAGCCCAAAAACTGTGTACACTAATAGTTAATGAGTTGAGTTCTACTAGCAAATGATAAGTGCCGAGTACTCCAACTTGTAATTCTACTGGTCATCTTATCTGCAAGCACTTCACAGTCAGCAACTTTAACTTTCTTGGAGCTAATAGGAACTCCAACATACCTAAGAGCGTCTTCTTTTAAAACCCGTAAAAATTACCCAATCCTTGTTATCTCATCATCATACATAGTTGTATAGTATAAAGCAAAAATTACTTGTATTTGCTTGTAACCTAGTATTTGCTGTAAACAACTTAAGACCTTGTAATAGCAAGTAAGCTGACCTGGCTTCCCCTTTACAGAACAAGAGCAGATTATGTGTAGAGAATAATGAGTGATCTTCAGCTTGAACACCCTATGAAGAACTTAAAATCCTGTAACTCTCCAATGTAAGCTGGGTACTTGGTTAAGTAATCCATACACAACATAAACAACAGAGGGGACATATCATCCCCTTATCTGAGCCCTCTTCTAGTAGCAAAAAACCCTTATGGGTAAGCAATGTAAACCTTGGACTTGAGGTGCATTCCATGATACACCTGATGAAATGGTTTGGGAAATTCAGAGATGTTAATATACCTTGCACAAAACTCCATTTAACCGAGTCTTATAATTTTCTAAGGTGTACTTTCATAAGAAGACCTATAACTTGATTGTTGTTCTTTCCAAATCTCTTAATTGGATCATGACAAAGAAAAATATTTCTAATAATGCTTCTGCCATTTATGAAAGCTCCTTGATTATGGGAAACCACTTGTGGGAGAATCTTACCAAGGTTGGAGCAATTGAGTTTAGTGATTGTCTTATAAATCACTGAACAATATATAATGGGACTGAAATCTCCAATTGAAGCAGGGCACTTGACTTTAGAAATCAAAGTAATTACAGTCATATTGAGCTCTTTTGAAAGTCTTCCACTTCTGTAAAAATATTTAATAGCATCCACCACATCTTGTCCAACTATATTCCATCTCTTTTTAAAAAAAAACAATTAGAATACCCATCCAAGGTGACGTATCATCAGGCATGGAAAAGAGAGCATGCTTTATATCATCAGCACTGAATCTTAGTTCCAACTTCTGCTACTGTTCAGATTTCAAAATACACCCCTTATTTATTACTGCAAGCTCCACATTGTTCACTGCACCATCAGTATTACCAAGAAGAGCTTGATAAAACTCTAAAAAAGCATCAACTACCTTAGTAGAGTTGTTAGCCGATTTCCCATCTTCCTTCTTAATTGTATTCATTCTATTCTGCACTCTTTTGAGTTTAGTACTTTGATGAAATACCTTTGTATTATCATCTCCCTTATTTATCCACCTCACTTTAGCTTTTTGACTTAGGATTTGAGAACGATTCCCATGAGCAACCTTGTAAGCTTCTTTTGCTACTTTTTCCTAAGCTCTCAAATTAAGATCACCAGGGATATTATGAATAGCTTGTTGATATTATATCGTATGACTATAAGTATGAGCCTGCTATGCATAGATATTGCCAAACTACATTGCATTTAGCACCTTTAGGTCCTTCTTTAGAAGCTTCGACTTACTAATGACCTGAAAAAATTTTGTACTAGGAATTTGTTGTTGCCATACTTGCTCAACCATTCCTTGATACTAGGGGTGTTCATGGGGGGTTAACCGTACCGAAATAAAATTTCGGGACGGTAACCGGAAGTATCGGTTCGCCATATTTGCGAACCGTAACCGTAACCGTTCAAACCGGTAACCGCATAAACGGTTAATCGGTTTTTCGGTACGGTTTTCCAGTTAACCATTAACCTAAATAATATACCATTAATACCAAAATTATCTATAAAAGACAATTATCGTTAAAAAAATTCCACACCATAAAATATTACAGATACAATGAAATACATATTTCAAAGTTTTAAGAAAAAACAAGCACAAAGACATTAAACTATTACATGTTGAGCACACTGCCATTCTGCCACACACTTCACAGTGAGAACTCAGGGATGCTGGATGGCGTGGATGCTGCTAGTGCAGTAGTGCTTACTGCATACTGCTTACTTGCTTAGAGGCTTAGCTAAGGAGTCTTCATTATTTTGGAGCACACTGCCAGCTTACTGCTTAATGAAATACATAGTCCTCTACTCCTCTTAGGCTCTAATTCTTAGCCTTAGGCAATTACCAGTGACAAGAAGTGAAGTCACAGACTACATGTCTACACTTTATAATTATGTCTTTGATTAAAAAAATTAATTAATATAATTATTATAAATAAATTAATATATAATATAATAAATAAATTTATCCGGTTTTTCAGTTAACCGTTTTATAAAAAATCATAACCGTAACCGTATCGTTTAATCGTGATTTTTACCGGTTCGGTAACCGAACCATTCAATCCCAAATTTCCTGGTTCGGTAACCGCCCATTTTAACCAGTTTTCCGGGTTTTCGGTACGGGATTTCGGTTTCGATTTTTTGTGAATACCCCTACTTGATACCCCTCTGTCTGACACCATATGTTAAAAAACTTGAATGGTTTTTTCTTAGCTTCATTCACAAAAGATCTAAGAATTAGAGGATAGTGATCAAATTCTCCTTCAGAGAGTATTGTTACTTTAGTGAGTGGCCAATTGTTCACCCATTCTTCATCGCCCAACACTCTATCTAATTTTCAAAACCCTTTGTCTCCACCTTCTTGTTTGTTGTTCCAGGTATAGTCTTGTCCACTATTCTGCACCTTCATCATTCTACACCAATCCATGCACTCTTTCATATCAACTATTTCTCTTTCCCCAATAGGTTGTTCGATTCTATCCTCCATATACATTAAAGCATTAAAGACACCTAGTATTATCCAAGGCTTCTAAAAACAACACATCTTTTCACATCTTTGCATAATACTTCTCTACATTGCCTTTAATTTATTCCATAGACAAAAGTACACATGAACTTCTTCTCCCCATTTATCACTTCTATTATTTGACTAGTGCAGAGGGCTTCCACCCCAATACAATTCTTCCATTACCATTCCATTGGTTGTTGGTAGTGATACACCAACCTAGGCATACAGTGAGTTAAAAGTCCTTAAGAGAAGGAGAATTTATCTTCGTTTCAAGGAAACTGAAGAATCTGATGTTGTGAGTCATTAAAAAGTTTCTCACTTCAATTTGTATCTTCTTATTGTTTAGTCCCCTTAAAATCCAAATAATGATATTATCCAATCAAATAAGGAGGTTCCCCCTCTTCACCTTGTACACCAATTTCATGAACCTCCTTATTCTCCACTTTATCATTATGAATCTCCATTTCCACTTCTTCCTCCAATATCACAAAACTGTTGCCAAGCATAATTGGCTTATTCACTTTTTTGACAACAGAAGTATGATTTTTCACCAATTAAAACCTATCTTTATACTTCCGAATCACATTCTGTTTTGGCATCCATTTAATTTGTATTTTCCGAGGCCTTTTCATTTATATGAACAATCCCATTACATTGATCACATTTGATCGGTTTGCCCTCATATTTCACATCATGTGTCATCATTACTCCTCTTTCATTATCAAAGCTAATGTAATCAAGGAATTCTTGATTCATCCTTGCTTCAATCAGAATTATATAGCAAACATCACCCTATCTTTGTTTATGGTAGATTGGTCAAGTTTTAGGCGTTTCCCAATTCTTGCCACTAGTTTGAATAAACACTTCTCACCCTAATCCTTCAAAACTACTGCACGCAATTGTACCCAAATTGGCACAGTTTTAAGATCCTTCTTTAAAAAACTCATTTCAAAATTCCATTTCTTCCCAAGGAGTGGTTTCTTATCACAAAAGTGAAACCCCTCCTTCAATATAGCATCCCTTTGTTTTGTATCAAAGAATTAACCAAGAAAATTCCCTTATTCACAGCTATAATCTTCTCTACTCCTTTATCCGTCCAAATTCTTCTCAAGAATCCATCCATTACAGGAAATGGAGGATTTGCACCCACCACATAACATATCAATGCTGAATTCCATTATTTAATTTCATGTTGTGCATCTTCTATGTCTAATTTAATTGCTGATTCAAATGATCCGCATACATGTGATTTCACTTTTTCAAATTCAGGTAATAATGTATGAGTTTGAATGTTACCTCCATCAATGGCATCCAAAAAGTTTCATGTTTTCTTCATAATTTTCAACCATTCAAACAATTGTGCTTTCTCGTTTGATCGACAATTCTTTCAAATAACTTTGAGTTGATAATGGTTCATCAATGGCGGGGGTTTGAATCTCCAACATCTCAATGGCATGAAGTTCAGCTAGAAATTTGTGCTTCTGTCTGGAAATTGGACTTGTAGGTGTATTCCTTCTCTCTTGATTGCCCTTTTTACCTTGACTTTTCTTCGCTTTTACCTTGGATTTTCCTGGCATGGTGACGGTGCAGGATAAAAATGGGTTTTCTTATCCTACACCGAGACTAAAAATTAGACGCGAAAAATTTCAATCATATCATTTGTTTTATTGTTATTATATTGCGGGGAAATGTTAGAGGTACGATATGTGTAGGATTTCACTTTGTGTTGAGGAGCTAGCGTACATATTAGTTTAAGAAACTAAAGTATGGGTTAGTTTAGGTAGCTAATATCATAACGTCCTATATCTATTACTCAAATTCTTATATGTGGCTAACCACACCTATATTTATAGGTGTGTTTGACCCATATGTAAAGCCCACACAGATTTTTATCACCATTTCTACAGTTTTCCCAAGCCCACACCATTCTGCCTCTATGTTTCTCATGGTTTTCATATCTATATCTTCTCTCTCGTGGTTTCGAATTCTGAAACTCCTTAATTCTTCACGTGATTCAGTAAATATCCCTAAAATTCTTTCGGAAAAAGCCGGTTGCTAATTTCTTGAGCACATTGAGTTGTACCATTTTCTAGTGTTGAATTTCATGATTTCATGAGATTTAGTCGTTGCGAATGAAATGTATCTTGAGGAACAGAAGTTGCTTGATTTTGAAGGCAAAATGCTGAGGTAATTGTAAGAGGTGTGTTGTGTAATGCGAAGTTGATATTTGATTGTGATGGTTTCTCTTATCTTTGAGGGAAGTTTGTATGTTTGTTGTTGAAGGAAAATTCGTTAGGTTCATTAATGTTCAATTTCAATTTTTTTTGTGAGATTGGGTTGTTGTTGAGTGAAATGTGTCTTGAACTTGCATAAGTTCTAGTAGAAGAGAATGAAGAATTTAGGTAAGTTTTAATTTGGAGGGAAGAAGTTAAGTGTGGGAGTGTGAAATGTTTATGAAAGAAGGGAAAAAGGAGGAGAATTTTAGTAAAATTAAAGGTGAAATAGTAATTGAGAGGTCCAAATATGAGTAACCCTAATTGTTCACAAAAGTAATCTTATTTTTCCATTGAATAACCCCTTTCATTGAATAACCCCTTTCATTCGAAAGTGTAAATCGTTTAATTTCTCTTTTTCTAGTTTAATCATACAAGTAATGTCGTTTAATCTTACGAATAACCCCATTTATTCACAATAGTAACCTCATTTAATCATACAAGTAACCTTATTTTTATCTTACGAGTAACCTCAATTGTTCACTAAAGTAACCGTATTTTATCAAACAAGTATTCCATTATTAGTAAGGGTAAATTACTTAGTTTCTCATTTTCTCGTCTAGTCATACAAGTAATGTCGTTTAATCTATTAAAAATCTCATTAAATCTTATGAGTAACCTCATTTATTCATACTACTAACATCGTTCATCTATACAAGTAACCTCACTTAATCATACGAGTAACACCAATTGTTCACAAAAGTAACCCCACTTGTTTATACGAGTAACCTCATTTATTCATAAGAGTAACCTCATTCATTCATAAGAGTAACCTAATTAAGTCATACAATGATGATATTTAATCATACGAGTAACTCCAACTATTCAAAAAAGTAACCCCATTTATTCATACGAGTAACCTCACTTAATCATACGACTCCCCTATTTAATATACGAGTAACCCCAAATGTTCCCAAAAGTAACCTCATTTATTCATATGAGTAACCTCATTCGTTCATAAACTATACGAGTAACCCCAATTATTCCTAAAAGTAACCTCATTTATTCATATCAATAACCTCCTTTATTCATACGTACTAGTAACCCAATTGATCACACAAATAACCAAATTTATTCATACGAGTAACTTCATTTGTTCATAAGAGTAAATTAAATTGATTAGTATTCCCTTTTGTCATAAAAGTAACCACATTTATTTATATGAGTGAAATCCTTTATAGTTAATTAAGAGTAACCAGATATTCATATAAGTAACATCATTTTCTCATAAAAGTAACTCCATTCTTTCATAAACGTTTGTGCACAAGGGTCAACTTCAAAAGGCCATGTCTTACAGCAGAATCAATATCTTTGGAAAATTCAAGTTGGAGATGAAACTTTGGCTCGATATATTTTCAATGCCTTGTCAAAAGCTTGATTCCAATGAGAAACGAGTGAAACATGACATTTTGAAAATGAACTGGTTGGCAGACAGAAGTGCGCGCGGCCACACACAAGACGCGATGTATATATTATTCTTAGACCCCGATATAATCAAGTTGTCATGCTATTACTGTGAATTAATATTAATTATTGTTTAACAAACATTGAGGGTATAATGGTAATTTGATAAAAAATGATTCTCATGACTCTAAGGTTATGACTTACGACGTCAAAACACACAAAAGCCACTAAAAAATACTCTACATTTTTTTTGACAACAACAAATCGTAAATTAATTAAAAGTGAAAGAACAACCTAGGGTTAATACAACCAAGCCTAAACCAAACAAACAAACCTAAACGAGCTATATGAGCTCGTACATTGCATCTGAAACAAAAGTAAGAAGAAGTAAACCAGATAACAAGTCGCGTAGGAAAGGGGGTGTCGCTGGTCATTACTTGTGATGGTGGATTAAAATATGGAATGGCTGATGGAAGTGGTAGAAGGAGTGGATGACGTTCACAATCTGGACAACGAATAACTAATAGTGAGCGTCACGCCTTGCCGCATGAGCAATCCCAACAATCTGTTACCACTTGGGATTCTGGGCTCATGATACTTTGAAGAGTCATGTTCCCTTCTGACTCGATACTCTCCTCAAGAGTATTTCAGATTTCTCCATGAGGTAGGAGAAACACAAATGAGTGGGCGTGCTTAAAACCCCCAAATGAAACTGGGGTTTCGCCTTCAGATTTGAAGGTATCAAGGCAATGACCATTAAGATCAATGTCAAGCTAAAAAGAGAGCCAAACAAGTTAAACTCTCCAACACACCGCGGTTTGCTAAACTGAAAAACATACGTCCCAACCATCAAAAACTTTCATCGCTTCGTCCATGCTCAGAAACCTCTTGAGTCTTCTTATCCCTCAACACATATTCCCCAAAACTTACATATTCTACTGTTACAACCTTCAACCACCAATCCGAACCCAATTGACAAACATTGTTATCAATTTGAAAAACAATGCACTCCTTTTATTCGGAGATTAACACGCATTGTAAGAAATAACCAAACATATTGATATCAAACATAACTAATTGGAGAACCCAACAAGCAGGGGGAGGGGGAGGGGAAGCCTCACACTAATAGGGGGAGGGGAAAGGGGTGCCCGACACTAATAGGGGGGAGGGGAAAGGGGAGCCCGACACTAACAATGGGGAGGGAAAAAGGTGCCCGACAATAACAAAGGGGATGGGAAAGGGGAGCCTTATACAAAAACGCGGGAGGGGAAGGCAAGGGGGAGCCCGACATTGAGTTCAAGTGGGGGATCGGGGAAGAGAAGTCTAAAACCTAAGTCTTCAAGTACCCAAACCAGGGACCGGGAAGGGGAAATAACTCTGTTGACAAACTAAAGACCATATGGAGATGAAGGGACGAGGACGTGATGGACAACACTACTAGACGAACCTCACGACGGTACCTTGTGGTGGGGAACGCAACTATACGGGATGGGGAGGGGTGCTGCGATATAAGACATGGGAGGAGAGCTGCGACAGAAAAACAGGGGAGGGGAAGTGAAGGGGAAGAGAGGGGAGCCAAGGATCAGGGGCAGGGGAATTCTTCAGTGGCGAGATCGCGACCACCTGCACAACCGGGAAGAGGGGGAGGGAAACACGGATACGACAACACAAGGAGGGGGGACGCGACTCAGGAAAACGAGGAGGGGGTAGGATCGAGTAATAACAACAAAGAGGAGACTGTTGCAGCTTGCCTACGACCTACGACCACCAGCTAGCCTGCTGGCTGGCGGTGGGCACTTAGGGGTTCTAGGGTTTGAGAGTTTAGGGCAGTTTTTTAGATAGAGAGAGTAATCACGTAGGCCACAAAAAAAATTACTCTACAACTACTGTAAATCTTAAATGAAATATCTAAATTATTCTCAAATGATCAAATCATGTAAAAAGCTTTTTCATCATGCATATCAGACCCTCCTACATTTCTGGCCTTTGGAATATAAGAAGGTCGAATTACCATATGATGTGCAATGCTTATGGTTATTTCAAGGACTCTATAGATTTGCTAATTTTTCTCTCTTAAGGATGACCTGATGTCAGAAGTGCTGGTATTGAAATTATAGATGTTCACCTCGTTAAATATAGGAGTAAGACTGGTACTTGTTTATATAGTTAGAATTAGAACCTGCAGGGACCCGCTAGTAGAATCGCTATCAAAACCAAAATCAATTAAACAGGTTGCTACAAGTTTGGGTCTGAATTACAACCAAAATACGAACTATGTTTTCCATACCATATTAGGACTAGGGTTGTAACAAATGAGACGAGACAACTCGTGAGTTACTCAAGATCGACTTAGTCAAAGCTTGACTGGACAACTATAAGGAGTCGAGTTGAGCAACTTAATACTCGAATCAAAAATCTCACGAGAAACTCGAAAAAAATTATTATCTAACTATTTTAAAAAAAATATCTAGAAAATAGAATTAAAAGTTAAAGACAAAAGCTAAAAATTTCTAGATTATATCCGAGAATGTAACAAAAAAATATTTAATAATTATTATTTTGATGCATGAGATGTATGAAAACCCCAAAACAAATCTTAATCATATATTGTGTAAATTGTTTTGGAAAAATTGACATGAATAATCCCAATTATCACCAGTTTTCTCAAAATAATCCCAAATTTGAATTATTCTACAATAATCCCAACGTTAGGGGATACCCTCTCATAATAATCTGAACTATTAATTTTCAACTTATTATAGACCTAAATAAATTATTATAGAGAAGAAAAAGGATAGTTTGACTTTTTTTGAGAAGGTTCCCTTAAAAGTTGGGATTTTTCTATAATAATTTAAAATTGAGATCAATTTTGAGAAGACGGTTAAAGTTGGGATTACTTATGTCTATATTTTGAATTTTTTTCTCCTCAAAGGTTGATAGTAAACATGAACTTATCATTTTTTTTTATCTTTTGAAGACATTTGATGGTATTTCCTTCATGGTGGATCTTACGTGATATTTTGTAGATTTATCTTTTAGTTGAAATAAGTAATGTATTGGCCGAAAAATGACATGTTTTTTCACGCACCAGTAATGTCAATAGTCAAGAGTGAGCTAAGGAAAAAAATGAAAAAAATAAAAACAAATTAGAGCTTAGAGCTTAAACCAAATTTGATTTGGAGCTTGTACTGAGCTCGAGTTCAAGTTCAAGCTTGATTTTTAGTTTTCGAATTTGATAATTTCATGCTCAGATAGTGGTTTTGAGTTCGAATGAAATTCATCCAAACTCGAGCTCGACTCGTATTATCTACACCACTGATTAGGACTATCTAGAATGAAAGATGAGAAGGCTAATCATAAGCAAAAACTTCCATGTTTTTTCAACTTCGTAACTCAAAACATTTGAAAATTTAAAATATTCATAACCTTATGAACAAAGCCACGAGTGATGTACAAAAGGGTTGTAAAAATAGCCCTTTTAAAGGATCGAGTATGCATAATTGCAAAGAATAGGAAGGTTTTAGGATCTTACTATTTTACAAGTCTAGGTATCATGATATGATGACACAAACGAAAAAAAAAAAAAATAGAAGAAGATCATAATTTTTTCAAGATTCTGGTCTAGTCTATATATATATCTAAAGTAAAATCCTTCAGGCCATGTGTCGTTCTCTTAGCCATTTCAATCCCACGTGGCATTACGTGGCATGCTCCTTTGATCAGTATTCCTCGAAGCTCAATGAGGGTGTCCACGTGTCATTCGAATCAAAGAAGATGTAATTGGCGTCAATCAAGGATTTAAATTGATATGTGATCTACATAATTAAGGAAACGTTTATTGGAATAAGGTCATGTGTGTCGAGCAAGTTAAACGTGAAAATTAAAAAAAAAAAAATTATCAATCACGATCTTAATTGAGAGATTTTCGCATATATTATGGAAGCAATTTTTGGAAATCTGAATATCAATAACAGTATTATGGAAACAAATAATTATCGAATCAATTAGGAATCAATCATGGTTGTAATTGATAATCAACCAACCACCCATGCTAATATTAAGGAAACAATTTTACATTACTATAATAAAAAAAAAATTAATTTAATATGTTAATTTACTCGGCCATATGTAGTATAAATATCAATGATTTTTTGGCTTTGTCTCACCACACCACACCAAATCCAAAATTCCGGAATTTTTTTAATTAGAGGAGAGTCTAAATGGCGTTTTTAGGATGGTCATGGCACACTATAAAAGTTTGTTCGATTTTTTCATGCGTTTTTATGATGATTATCTTCACAAAATACTAAATAGAAACCAATCCAATAACCATAAACGTGATATGTCCGTAATTGAAGATGTAATTCATGAAGTTCCATGTGAAGCACAATGCGCCTCAAATGAAGATACATGGCATCCGAAATTGGCACATTCTAATTTTTTTGATGTTGATGCAATGGTGTTAACACTATTTCGTTCGGGTCGTCTTTTGAGTCATAAGGTATCAGAAGAATTCACGCATGATATATGTTATGATTCGCCTATATGGGATACTATTGAAGACGTTACTTCATCAAAACGTCGGTTTAGGGTACACTTGGATTGTGATAACATGATGCTACTACCTACACACTGTTCCTCCAAGGATTCATAAAGTGTGCGATGAGTGTTTCGAAGAAATCAATTTGGTCGACGGAAGAGCTCTTCTTCAATTAAGTAGAAATAAAACTTTATTATATTATTGTGCAAGGACTATTTAGCAATTTTTTTACATACTCTTTTATATTAATCTAGTATGTTAATTCTATTAGTTGAATTACAAAATAAGTCCAATTAGAGTTGTATTTTTTTTTTCATTTTTAATATATATAGATACGTGTTTTTGTGTCCAATATTAGTCATGGTTGTTTCCCCTCAAAAAATAAAAACTCATGGTTGGTGATTAATACATGTAATAAATTCAAGCTTTTAAATACCAACCAATGCATGCAAGCCATTAAATAGTATTACCACCTAATGCATGCAATACATTAAATGATAAATTTTTTGCCTATAAAATAGATTGCAAGTATCCGATTTTTTCAACCCTCTTGCTTCCAATCCATAAAATCGGTTTTAAAAATCCTTGCTTAAAATCCTTCAAATTTCTCAAAAACAATTTATTTCATTAAATGGATCCTAGAGTTGCAAAACATGTCAATGATATTAACGAGTCTATGTATGAATTTTTTGAAGCGTGGTCTGCCATTGATGAGGAGATTTCGAAATCTCTAAAAGCACTAGAGAAATTAGATGATGAAGATGAAGTGGAAACCATGGTTATGTTGGTATGATTATCTCCTTTCGTAATAAGATTGAACTTGCAACAATAGAAGCAAAGGAAAGAGTTCAGTATTTGGATTCCCTAATAAATGATTAATGTACTTAAACGTGTTCAACGATTGAGGATGAAAAGCTGAGATTATGTCTTCAAGAAAAAAAAAGTATTCAAGTTTAGGTGGTGTTATTCAAGTTTATCTCATGTATTGTTTTGTATTTCCGTATTAACTATGTATTCCATATCTTTTTTTTTTTTATGGTCATGAATTTTGTTTATTACAGAAAAAGTCTTGCACTACATGACTAAATTTATTAAGTGAAATTTTATAGTAATGAATTTTAAATATGTATTATGTATATCTCTTTAGTTATCATAGTCATTAATTAATTTCAATAAAGAAAAAGAAAATTAATGTTAATTTTTTTTTTTCGGATCTATAAAAAAAACGTGGACATAAAATTTTAATTCTAACGTAATTAGTTTGTATATTTCGATCTAACAATGAACATATCACCGTGGGATTTCTTATATGTGTTAAAGATTTTGATTTGATTTACCTTTTAATATATTATTCGTTACCAAACATAAGCATTAAAACACTAATTATGAACATTTATATTTAGCAATTTAGAAACGAAATATTCCAGTGAATTTTTTTTTGATTGATTCCGAAATTAAGTGATTTCAAGCAACACATACTTTAATTTGCTGTATTTTTTCTTATATATATTGAACATACAAAACAGTTGTTTTATTCTCTTTTGTGAAATGGATCCTCATGTCAATAAGGTGCGAAAAAATGAGTTAACATTGCTAAATTCTTTGATGAGGCAAGTTCGTGTTCAAAATAAGGAAATAGGTATATATTATACTGCAAATTATTATTTCCACACGTTTTTTTTTTTAACTTTACTTTTTCATTCTGTTAAAACATGGTATCTTAAATAAACCTTTTTCGATTTTTTATCACATTATAGTTTAAAAAAACAAAAAATCGTTACATGAAATCCAAGTAAATAAGAAATCGTACATTGTAGCTTAAATAAATCCTTTTTCGATTTTTATCACAGTATAGCAATTTTCGCCTCTTTGTTCTGTTTGATTTTTTTTTTTTTTTTGTCCACGTTTAGTATTAGTAGTATCATAAATTTATATGCATGTGAAATAGATAATATTCGTAAATGTGTAATTCTAAAAAAATGACATGTTAGGTGTTGTTGGAGTACTCATCTATATGGGACGTGTTCAATCAAAAATTAATCAAGAAAGCAAAAAACAATATAATCTAATTGACAAGAGGTAATTTTATAATTTCGTGATTTATATTACATGTAATTGTAGTTATTTTGTTTTTTTGCCATAATTAATATATTGATTAATTGTTTATACTTATATCAGTTATACTGCTATGAAACTATGCGTTGTCGACAATTTTTTTTACCATTTAGAACAATTAAGTTCTGACCTATTACAAGACGCTGTGGTTGTTTTAGCAAGAGGATTGGTTTTGAAAAATGATGACGGTAAGCATGAAATTTGTATTATTTAGGTAACATATGTTCAAATTCTGTATTTAATTACCTTTGTCTTTTTACTACATTTCATAGGCATTTATTTGCAATCTGTTGAAAACACACAAATCATGATCAATCCTAGGACAAAGATTGCAAGCAAACTAAAACAGTGGTAAGCTACTATGTGTATTACATGCGATTTGATCATTTTTTGAACCATGCGCAACTTAACGTGTTCTCTTAAATACATGTTTTGATTGGGTTAATTAGGTTTCGTAACGATCAATTTGTCCGACACAAGACACTATGGATAAATAAGACATCTTTCCGCTCAATAGATTACTATGCATCTCGAATTCAATGCGTTTATCCATTTCTGAGTTTCACAAATACAACGGAGTATGTCCTATCTGATATTTACTTTATAATATCTTAAATGCATTCGTTTATATTTATATAGATATGTAAATTAAATTCATTATTTCATTGTAGGGATGCAAATGTAGGATTGTTGGGAGAATAGATGATATTGATAAAGTAAATAGTTCTAATTCCGTATTCATGCATATCAAAATTAAGGATATAAGTGGGTCATTAAGTGTTGGACTATCTCACAAGCAAATATGTTTTATATTACAAAAGTCCACTCTTGATCTACCAACACGAACTGAAGAGGTATGTATGTTAATATTATAATCTTCTATGATACAACTACAACTTTGTAATATAAATTTTGCATTATCGCTAATGATTGTTTTTTGTAGGTTAAATACATGGACAACATACGAACCACATGTTCTTCATATTGGAGATGCATATGTTTTCGTACTTGAAGCGACATTGCTATGTTTTAAATCTAAAGTTCATAAAGTTGTGGATGTTACACACGTTTACTGGGCGGAAGAGTGTGCTTATCAATTTACTTGCAAGTTGCCTACTTATAGCTAACAAATGGATCACAAAATATAAATTTTATGTATTTTATTTGTTATTTAATTTTTCTTAGTTACAAATTGTGTTTCAATTATAATGTAAGTTTACTACTTTTTGTTATGCGTCATTAATTATATAATTCGAGGGTTTTGTTTATGTCTTAAATCATAATAGAATGAAAAGTTATTACCAATAAAGCATCATAACATTATATAGATTATATGTAATCGTATTTATATATTCCGGTTATAAATTTGATTTATTACCAAACACTTAAAATAATAAACTAAATTAGTGCAATAATTAATATTGGACGTATATATAAAACAACCATATACAATTATTAGTCACGTTCTGAATAAAAAAAATAGTAACTGGCGTCAATTTTGTAATTGAATTTAGAAAAAATTTCCTATATTACATAGTGCACTAATTGGGGTAGTTTTATATTTGACATTTAGAAATTTTGGTAGGTGTTGCCAATAATTAGTGACTTTCCATTTTGTCAAATATTATTGCCAAAAGACAACCATTTATAATAATGTAAATATGTATAATATATATACAGATTTATATATTCCGGTTTTTTACAAAAAATAAAAATCGAATTTTGATTTGTTTCGTTTATTTATGAATTTCTTAATAATTCATATATTAAAATGGAATTAATTGGGATATACATAGACATTTGGCAGTTACGAAATGTTGCTATGATTAGTTTTAATTTTGACTTTCCATTGTCTCAAATATTATTGCCAAAAGACACATCTTTTCATTTTCTCTAAGCATGCATTTTTTTATGAATCTATATATATCTAAATATACATGCATAGTTTTTACACTTCATTTAACCAAAATACACCCTCCAAATTGATATTTCGATTTTTTCTTTCTCACACTCTCAAACATGGAATTCCCAAATGCAAAGAAGCCTAACATTGTTCATTCCCTTCCTACTGAAATTATTATTGAAATACTTTCACGCGTTGGTGCTGCAAGTGCTCTTGATTTATTTGCATGCAGAATGACGTGAGTTTTATATTTATATATTTCTTTTGTTTTTACGAGATTTAAATTTACACATTATATCTTATGAAATTAATTTATTTTCAGTTGCAAGCTATTAATAAAATGTCACACGATGAGAAGATATATAAAAAGGTTTCTTTCGAACATCTGTACATGCATTCGATGCGTAATGATGAAAATAAAGCAACTTTTTTGATTTGTGCGTGCAATACAAGAACCCAGAAGCACTTTTGCGTTATGGCATGGTAAAGTTGTTTACTTTTGAATAACGAAATTTTATCGCATGTATATTTTTTTGTTTATTTAAATTCTGAACATACCTAACTATTTCCTTCTATAGGTACAATATTTTACATATGTGTTGTTAGATGAAGGGTTGAAAACCATCGAATTGGCACATGCAGAGGGCAATTTGTTGGCCACATATTTATTGGGACTTTTGCTTATATGCAATGTAGATGAAGAGCGCAAAAAGAGGGGTGTATCGTTATTACTAAGTGTTTTTCACCAGCATCCAATAGATGAAGTGGTTCAATTAAGAGGAACTTTACGAGATATGATGGTGTCCCTTTGGTTAAATAATAGCATTGTTCGTGAGTCAGACCAATTGGTCAAGTGTGATCAAGGGCACCTTCATGAATATGACAACATTGTGGACAAATGGGATTACTTCGCATGGGGTCCTGATGATCTCAATCATTTATGTGACGCATACTTATGTAATCGCGAAGCAGCCTTTTTTCTACGCTTGCTCGACTAGCCTTTTTAACTTATGAATAGTTGTTTAAATGTTTGCTTTATATACATTTGTAGTTTATTTTTCAATTGTATCAAGTTTCTTTTCATAATAAGAGTTTTAATTTCAATAAGATCAGTTTTTATTAATCTTATATCTTTTCCTTAGTAAATGATAATCATTTTTGTTAAGTTATGCTAAATTTATATTCAGTTTGACCACATATCAAAGCAATCTATACCAATATTTAGATTAAACACTAATAATCAAAACTTATAATTGTTTAAGCCTATATAAGGTTAATTTAAGTAGTTGGCTTATTTAAGATTCATAATATACTTACCTATATATGCACGCTAACAATTAATTTTTAAGTAATGTAATTAAATATTAATGTTACGTCAATTTACGTAAAGGTTGTACATTATATGTCTTATATTTTTGTTATCTAAAAAAAAAAAATTTACGATTTGTGGGCAATTAATCTACACGATCTATATTTATGTCAGCAATGATAATACTTTTTCGCAATAATTGTATTTTAGGAATATATGGTCTAATCAATGAAAAAATAAAAGTAAATATATTAGTAATTGATTAGTTGATTATCGTATTTTAGTAATATATGCATAGATTTGTGAATATATGTCCTATATTTTTTAAAAACTCAACATTAATTCAGAACGAATCAACGAAGCATGCTACTATTATGTATTATAGATTTTTGTATTTTAGGAAGATATGTGTTACTCGAAGTTAAATTAGTAGTTAGTAGGATATGTTATTAATTAGGGCAGTTAATGATATGATTTTTAGTGATTTAATGATTTAAATGAATGTAAAAACTTATTGTAAGTAATTAAGAAATCGGTGATTAAGATTATAAAAATTTTACAAAGGAAAAAAATTGATTAGAAAATCGTATCGTTAATATATACGATACTCGATGTTAAAATAGGATATATATCTTATTAATTTTTTTTTTATTTTTTTAAGAGGAGATATCGTATTACTTGATGTAGTTGACGATATGATTTTGACTGATTTAATGATTTACATTAAGATAACAAAAATCTTTACTCAATTTTAGAATAGGTGATTAAAATTGTAATTGATTAGTAGATATTCTTATGAGATATTCATATTTTAGGTATGTTATTCCTAATATCACTGTACGAATATATTTAAATGAAGGTAATAACTTAATGTAAGCAGTCTTATAATTGGTCATTAAGATTGTCAATGATTATGATATATTTAAATTTTAGGTAAGCAATTACAATCACTATAAACGAACAAATATATAGATTTTTAGATCTCTTTGTTAATTCAGAAGGAATCACGATACTATTCTTTTTTTTAAAAAGTTTACAATAATAGAAATTTTCCAAATAATTGTATTTCATGAATATATACGATACTCGATGTTAAAATAGGATTGATATCTTACTTTTTTTTTTTTTTAATAGGAGATATCGTATTACTTGATGTATTTGACGGATTTTGAGTGATTTAATGATTTATATTAAGATAACAAAAATCTTTACTCAATTTTAGAATCGGTGATTAACATTGTAATTGATTAGTAGATATTCTTATTTTTCAATTCTCTAACCGAATTAGGTCTTAACTTTTGACCAAATCATTTCCTTAAATAGCTCCATATTAACGTGTATACTAATTCGTAGTATAATTTACTTCACTTTATATAAATACAAACTGACCTCTTACTCCTAATCTTAATCACATTTGTTTGAAAACCCGTTTATTCCATATTTCATTCATTCGAATATATTCCTAGACAAATGGCATCCCAAAATGATGCACCTGTTAAAAAAATAATTAATGTTTCTGATTTGGTTAAGGGAACGAAATATATCACTATTGAAGTCCGGAGTGAATAAGGGTTTATGAGAAGCCAAACTTTACAAACAATATGGAAGCTGGTAGCATTGAAATGATTTTGATGGATGTACATGTAAGTGCTATGTAATTATATTATATAGATGTATTTTTATTCGTTTCTTTTACTAATAGTCAATTATATTTATATGTGTTCATAGGGTACAAAAATACATGCCAGTATTCGAAGGAACCTAATTGTTGCTTTTTGGCCTAAAATTGAGGAAGGAGGTTTAGACATATTTCAAATTTTTTGCTACGTGATAATGCTGGATACGAGCTAACAACGCAACATAAATTCACCATATCAATGAATTATGGATCGTCTATAGTAGACTGCAATCCTTTGGATATCCCACTTATGGTTTTGAATTTGTTCCATTTGGTGATATTTTGGCCAAAAAAGGTTCTGATGTTTATCTCATTGGTATGTTTATTTTGTTCTATAATAATTTTCTTTATTTCTATGATATTAGTTATAATTCTGAAACGTACACATTAAGTTATAATTGTTTTTTAAAAACAACATATAGATATAATTGGGCAAGTGACTGCGTATGGTGAACTAATCAATACGGCTAAATCGAGGTGCATGACTATTGAGCTGATGGACACAAAGTATGTGTATATACATTATTAATCATTGCCTATTGTTTTTGGGATAATTTTGAAAATTTTATTCAAATTTTAATATAACAACTTATTAAACTTTTCATTCGTATTTCTAATTAGGAATGACAACCTAACATGTGTTCTATGGGGCACATATGCTGATGAGATGATAAATTACATCAATGCTGAGGGAGCTAATGGTGCAGTTATAGTCATCTTACAGTTTGCAAAACGAATAATGTATAAAGGTAATTCCTACTTTTATTTAATCTACGTTTTATTTGAATTTTTGTATTAAATATGTATTAGCTTTTTAATTTTCGTATTAGATTTGTAATAGATTTTATTTTCGTACTAAATGTGTATTAAATATATCTTGAAGAATCAAGAAAAAGTATAATAAAATGCACCAGTTAACTTTTTTTTTTTTCCGGATATTTTTAAAAAAGTTACAAAATTGTATATTTACCATAACTGCTTCGTATGTTTTTAACGTAAATTAGATTCGATTTTGTTATTTAAATTTTTATTGTGTTATATATATTAATTTGTCTATCTGTTTTTTTATAATAGGTGGTGTTCGTGTTCAAAATTCTCGATATGCTTCAAGATTGTTCATTAACACACAACTATCTGAAATTATTGTTTTAAAGATAGGTAAGTTATATTAATTTTCAATTTAATATATGATATATAGCCACATTTATATAATTAAACATTTATATAATTAAAGTTTTAATGATGATTAATGTTATATATCAATTACCCTACTTAACACTCATATATAAAAACAAAATAACAAAATATATTTCGTACAAGTATAAACCTTTGTTTTATCATGCAACTATGTATTAGAATAACATGTAATTGTATGTTATCTACCACAATAATATAATTTGAGATTTTGTAACTAGATCTAATTATTTGTATAGAATAACACATTAATTAATAGGTAATATAATTGTACTTAACCATGTAGGTGAACTATGAATATGAGTTTATTTTGTTCCACCTAATAATATCAAATACAAATAAATAATTATTACAATTAAAATTAACAACAAATTACATCGCTTTAAAAATAGATTTACAATAACAATAAACTAATATTAGGTGGAATAAAATAAACACCATTTAATAGTAACCAACATGGTTAAATATTATTATTTAATTTATTATACCAATTAAATATATGCTATGGATCACATAGTAAGCATGTATTGATAGTATTAATATAAATGTAAATTATGTTGTGTCATATAAAGTTAAAGAAATTATACCTGCGTTTCATCACATATCACCAAATATGTAATTTTGGACTCTATGTTGTTGCATGATATCCTACAAATATATCTAAATTATAGATTAGCTATTAATTTGTTTGTAAAATCAGAACATATGAAAGATTGAGTGCATTATAGATAAATAGGAAACTAATCTCTTGGAAAATGCATTATTAATACAAAAACTCATACAAATAGTAGGAACATACATTTTGCATACACATTTAGCACGATTTGTCTAAGATTATGCTACATGATTGTTTTGCAGCATGTGTTGCAAAACTCAACAAATATCTGGCCAACTAACTCAACTGACGAATGAGAGTGATGACTTTTTGAAGCAAGAATATGTAAAAGATATTTTCGATATTATGAACATGAAAAAGGTGATAATTTTGTTATTTCATTCAACAATATATATTACCATCACAAGAAAAATGACTAATTATCCTTATACACTTTTTCATTTCTCAGTCTTGTGTATGCGTATGCCTAGCCACAATAGAGGACATAGATGTTGGGTATAGTTGGTATTACGATGGATGCAACAGATGTATGAGTGGAGTGATAAGGGAAGATGATGTCATTCGATGTAGAAAGGAGAATGTAGTGTTACGTAGTACAACACCAAGGTACTTATATTTTCTAATTTACCATTACAAAAGAAAAATATACACTAATATTGAATGTTAAGTTATAAAAATTACATATTTTTATATTTTAATAGTTAATTTTCGAAAATTCTTATAGATTCAAGATAAAATTGATTGTTGCTGATAAATCTGGAGATGCTTCTTTTATGATGTTTGATAAAGAGGTGTCTAAATTGGTTGGTAGAACAGCAAAAGAAATGGTTGCCTCTCAAAATAAGGTTTGTTAGCATACAATATCTAACACCAATTGTAATACATGTTTCTTATGTACATTTATAAATACTAATATCGAACTACATGTAGATGGAAAACAATGAGTTTCCTGAAGAATTCAAAAGTCTATTGGGGAAAAGATTTTTGTTTAAGGTCACCGTGCCATATAATAATGGTGTTGATCAAAATTATTCCTACACTGTGAATTCTACGTCTGATGAACCTGAATTAATTATAAGTGGATTGAACTTTACATGAAGTTGGAGGTATTTGAATTGATACACATGATTTTCAATTTGTTTCATTATCTATTATTATGTAAACAATTAATTGGTAATTACTTATGTACACTTATTTTTAACAGAACTCTATTGTTGTAAAAAAGAGAGTGAGGCAGAAAGTGTCCAAGAATGTGAAGAGAACATGGTAATAATTAGATATATCAACTAATTCCTTCTACTCACATTTATGTAATATATTATTATATAATATATATATATATAATATATATATATATATAATATAATATATATATATATGTATATAATATTGTTTAGCATTTCTAACAACGATTTTTTTTTCACCATATTCAATAGGATCTCTCTCATTCGGAGGCAGACTCTTCTTTCTCCCACATCACACCGCAAAAGAGGGCAACATTACTTGATGAACATTCACCCTTAGGAATGCAGCTTTCAACTACCAAGAAACTCAAGTCTGTTGTGCCTCAAGAAGAAGAATGACAAAAATGGAGTCTATAAAGTTCATCTAGATTTAGGAACTACAAATAGAGTTCTGTTCTATATTTCTAAACAATTTGCATTGCTTTATTAAGGTTTTGGTTATTGTCCTTTAGAATCATTTTGACACTTTTGCGGTTCACATGTATTTTTTATGTATTATTTAATGATATATTTGATTATCATATATGTTTTCCTCACTATATAATGTTTAACTAAATATTCAACTAATTTGTAAACCTAACTGTTATAAATTATACATAATCAATCAAAAAAAAATAAATAAATATATATATATATATATATATATACACACACACACACACACATATATATATTACTTATGATTAACATTATTTAGTATTACATGTTATGTATATTATTATAAGGAATCCGAATATAAATAGATAAATGTAGTCTTAAATAAATATTCCTTTTTATAATTCTTTGGTAGACGTTATTAAAGAAAAAATCATTTTCCAGTGATATAAATTATATGTATGTATTTTGATACTAATGTTTTATGTTTAACTAAATATTTAACTAATTTGTAAACCTAATTGTTATAAATTATACATAATCAAAATAATATATATTATATATATATTATTTATGATAGACAGTATTTAGTATTACATGTTATGTATATTATTATAAGGAATGGAATATAAATAAATAAATGTAGGCTTAAATAAATAGGTCATTTTTATAATTATTTGGTATACGTTATTAGGAAAAAAAACAATATCAATTATCGATGTCAATATTTCATAATAGGAAAACAATATCAATTATAATAACCTATCTAACGTACATCATCTTACACATTTTTAAGAATTAATATTTTGGTAAGTTAATGGTAGACATCATATTTCATAATAGGAAAACAATATCAATTATTATAAAACAAATTATATAAAACACGTTATTATCCCTAAATAACTAACTATAGAAATTTAGGCAAGTTTTCTAAATGCGGATCAAATCAACTTAATTAAAAGGCCCTAATTACGTTTTTAAACCTATATATGATCATGACAATTTTGTTTCCAAACGTGGGAGATATTGAGAAGCTTAATAATAGGAATTGAGTCTTTTATTTATTCGGAAATCTTATTTTTTTTCCTATTATATGATATTCCTAATAACCATTGCTCACATAATATTTATTTAAAGATACTTTAGATCACTCCACCATATTCTAAGGAAACTTTAGCATATTAGACTCTATATATATATAAGATATATAACTGCTAAGGAAACTTTAGCATATTAGAGTCTATATAATACCTCCACTCCACTAAAAACGCACATATATTCTTCATGGTCATTTAGACAAATTAATTATATAGTGTTCTTATCTTTTGAATTACACCATATTTTTTTGCGTTAATAAAAAATAATTAGAGAAATGAGTTCCTCTAATAGTAAACGCGTAAAGAAACCTTCAGATTACGGAAAAAGAAAACGATTTCGGTGGCAATACACCAATTGTGTGTAACAATTCAAATCAACTTCATGATGCAAAGGTTGCTATGCAAAGGAGGAAATCAATTTTGAACGATAAGCGAAGTAGAAGCCAATGGTCAAATTTTTCGACTGAGAGAACTCCTTTAATTGACATTTCTAATGGTAAGTTGATTTGCAATTCTTTTTTTCATTATATAGTTACGTATTTTAAACATAGTTGTGAATTGACATTAACTAAGCCATATTATATTAAACATATTAATTCCAGGTAACAATAGAGATAATGATCTACATACAAAGACAGCGTCTAATACAAATGATGATGACAAGGTCAGTAGGGGAAGGAGGAAGGGAAGCTTGATTGAAAATAAAAGGAAAACACAGGAATTGAGTGTACCCATTCTTTTATCTCCTGAAATTAATATTCCTAATGGTATGTATTGTTGGTTAGTATAAATGTATAGTATAATTTTAGGATTAGTATGTTGGCATTATTATGTGTATACATTTGTATTCAAACTACTTAATCTTATTATTATGTACACCAACATATTCATCAGGACTCCATGTTTCATATGTTGTAATAGACTAATGGTTTTTGCCAAGTTTTTTTTTTTTTGTAGTGTATATATTTTGATGTCATCTTACTTACTCATGATAGTAAAATATTATATCGCGTTTTTAAAGTAATGCAAACATAAATGGTTGAATTCTATTACTATTTCCCATATATATATATTAACATTTTCTACTCCATCTAATATTAAATCAAAACAAATTTTCAAGAAGATGTGAAACAATATAAACTACTTTCTCACATTTTTTTTATATTCATATTTGTACAGTTTTTATGGAATAATCAAACATTGACTAAACAAATAAAGGTATTCATCATGAAATGTGCTTACTATAACATACATAAGTCAAGGTAATTTAGTATATCTTATATTTATCATGTATATAAAGTATATAATTATTATACATTATAAAGAGGAAAAGAGAAGACTACCTTTTCATCTCACATTATTTGTTCAATGGCCACCATCCTTTGCATCCAAAGCAAACCCTCCAAAAAAAACAAACATAGTTTAGCTTATGTATTTAATGATATTTTTTTAAAAAAATATTTATGATTATTTTTTGTTCTATTAAATCATAAATATTATCAACTACATTTATAAAATCAGAACATAATATACAATTATAGGATATCTACTACTTTTTATAGAATCAACTACATATTATCAAGGATTTATGATTATTTATTAATCTATTAAATCATAAATATTATCAACTAAATTTATAAAATCAGAACATAATATGAAATTGAAAAAAATTACTTTTAAGGATATACGATTAAGGATATGAACTACGTGATTTAAAGGATCAACTACATATTATCACCTACTTTTTTAATTAACATTCGATTATATACCTATATGTATGGATAGATATTTCATACATTTATAAAATATTATCCAAATGATATTATTTTTTAAAAATTATTTTTTAAACGATATATGATTATTTACTACGATTTTTATTTTTAAAATTATATATTATTATTTATTAATCTAAAGCTAATTTTGGTGACTTTCATGCGAGAAAATATTTTTTCTTTAAGCTTATATTTAACAATAAAGCACTTTAGGATACACTTTAGTTTTTAGTTCTACGGTTTTTAAAAATGTATAATTTTAAATTGATTAATTAATGATATATTCATGAAATAATATGGGAAATAATTAGAAAAAATGCAAAATTTTAAATGATATTATGATATTTTTACTTAATTTATATTTCGTACTTTTGTGACATGCATGCGAGAAAAATTACAGATGCATACATATTAAATACGGAAAAAAATTAAATTGATGATATGCATGCAAATTTAATTGTAATTTAAGATTGATGCATTAATCATATATTCATGAAATAATATAGGTTGTAAATAGTAAAAAAATTTAACTTTTAACAATATTACACAATTTCATAATTTTCTGTGCAATTTGGTTGCGAGAAATGTCGAGTCAAAACCATTTAATACGTTCATTATTTTAATGCAAAACTGTTGTTTTTCTACGAAATGATATTATTTTTAAAAAAACTATTTTTTAAATGATATATGATTATTTACTACAATTTTTATTTTTAAAATTATATATTATTATTTATTAATCTAAAGCTGATTTTGGTGACATGCATGCGAGAAACTATTTTTTCTTTAAGCTTATATTTAACAATAAAGCACTTTAGGATACACTTTAGTTTTTAATTCTACGGTTTTTAAAAAGGTATAATTTTAGATTGATTAATTAATGATATATTCATGAAATAATATAGGAAATAATTAGCAAAAATGCAAATTTAAATGGTATTATGATATTTCTACTTAAATTAGATATTCAAATTTCGTAATATTTACAGCTAATTCTTTTTTTTGTCACTTGCATGCGAAAAAAAATCTAGATTCATACAAACTAAAAACGAAAGAAAAACAAATAGAGGATATAGATGCATGTTTTCCTATATTATATAATCAACTACATGAAATTAAATTAATTGATGATATGCATGCAAATTTTAAGAACCGATTTAAGATTGAATCTTAAATCATATATTCATGAAATAATATAGGTTGTAAATAGTAAAAAAAATTAACTTTTAACAATATTACACAATTTCATAATTTTCTGTGCAATTTGGTTGCGAGAAAGGTAGAGTCAAAACCATTTAATACGTTCATTATTTTAATGCAAAACTGATTTTTTTTAATGTATTTAATCATAAAAATTATCAACAAAATATATAGATCACCATGTAAAGTACAAGGAAAACACAAATTAGATATTCCGATATCGTAATATTTTCATCTAATTCTTTTTTTTGTCACATGCATGCGAAAAAAAAAATCTAGATTCATATAAACTAAAAACGAAAGAAAAACAAATAGAGGATAGAGATGCATGTTTTTAATTTACTGTTTTTTAAGTAGATGGAATGTTAGATCTACAAAATTATCATATATTCATGAACTAATATAATTATTAATTAAAAAAAAAACAAAATTAAATCCGAATGAGAGCACTACACCTGTAAGTAGTTGAAATCTGATGAAAAAATTCGTTTCTTCAGTTCTTCATCAATGGAATGAACATACAATCCGGTTTGCATGCGAATAAAACTTCCGAAATTTCATTCCCCAATTTCGAAATACCCTTTTTTTCACATTTTCTGCTGTCTTCTTTGTTGATCGAATTTGTTTTTTGTTGTGTAAATATCTTTCAAATAAATCTACGAATTTTTAGAATGAAAGGAAAGTTGCCATTTTTTGATAAATCTTCATGCATGTTCGAGAAAGAGAAAATGAATGTTCGAGAAAACTTTGAGAGAGAGAGAGAGAGAGAGAGAGAGAGAGAGAGAGAATATGAGAGAGAGAGAGAGAGAATATGAACGGTTCTTAAAATCAGAAAATGAAATGTTTTGGTGCATTTGGTTTTGATGCATCTATATATATACTTAGGTTTTTAAGGGTTATGTTAGGTAGTATTAGGTAGTATAAATAGAGTATTATAGTAAAGTATATGTTAAATGGAAATGTATAATGGGTTTTAAAACAAGTTATATATATAATTTTGTATTTATATTGGTTGGAAATCTTATAGTAAATATTATGTTTAGTGAAAGTGTATAATGCGCTTTAAAACAAGTTTATATTATTATAAGGCCAAACTAAATAAATCACTTTATGCCTAAATTAATAAGTGTCGTCACAACTATTTATAAATCATTGTTATATGTATAAAAAAATTTAATAGTTACGTGATATAAGTTATAGTAGGTTAACATATGTTTAGGTATTTAAGGTTTACTTTAGGTAGTATTAGTAGTATATAAGAGTAACATTTTAGGGTTATGTTTAGTTGAAATGTATAATGGCTTTAAAGCAAATATATATATATATATATATATATATATATATAATAATATATATAAATATATATATATATATATATATATTAATTATGTATCTATATTGAGTTGGAAATCATACTATGTATTTACAAATTTTTTATAGAATATAGAAATGTCATGTCCTTCTCATTAAGCATTCAAACATATTTCATTCGTAAGTGTTATTTTATGTAAACTAATCAATTTGTTATTATCATCCATTCAATATTGTTTCATGTACATATTTAAAAAAATTGTTAATTCATGCTAAATTTATATTATTTAATTTGTAAATTAACAATAAAATGACTGAATGTTTATGTTATTGAGCAAACGTGGAATTTCAAAGTTCGCTTTTATATAATACACCTTAATTCTTATATGTTAACTATTTTAATTTGCTTATTGTTATACTTTGACAAGAACAACTTACTATAACATAAGTAGAATTATAACATTAATTTCATTGAACGTACATATGAATTCAAAACCATCTAAATATACGTACAAATTTTGGATTTTAACGTGGAAAACATTTCTTATTTTAGTTACCACTCATCCACTCAATCAACTGTTATCAAAAGAAGCTCAACAAAAATATGCAAGACAAAAGAGGAAGTTTATTATGTTAGAAAAGCGTGCAAGATCTACGCGTAACTCTGCTCCTATACGATCACGAAATTTAATGGCCACGCAACCAACTTACCTCTTAACGGATCTTCATCAGGTATAAATTGCAATTAGATTAAGTAGTTAACACATATCATCAAACCATTTTGGACAATAATTAGTTATCCTTTTGTTTTTATATATGCAACTAACATGTTTATTGTCTTCCCATTATAAGCGTTTTCCTCAACTTATGGATTATCTCCTTTATCGTCGACAATTACAAACTTCTCTACTAATTCGTACGTAACTCCGATTCCTAATGGTGAGTGTATATAATTTCTTTTACTTTGAAAACGTATTACTTGCAAGATAGTAATGTAACATTATTCTTAATGCAGTATTTTCGACAAGTCTACCATCTTCAAGTTCACAAGATATTAGTTGTGATGTGCACGTGACAACTCAATCTCCATTAAGTGCTATAACACAAATTAGTATCGGTTTGTTTATACTAAATTATTAACTTATTGATTGTTGATTTGTCTAATAACGTTACTGTATAAACAATCTATTGATTTTGTGAAATTGTGTGCGTTAGAAAAGAACCATGCATCAAAGATAGCAAGGCACCAACGAAAACTTATAATTGAAGAGAAACGAAGTTCTGGTAATAAATAAAACTATTATAAATATGCCATGTTTATACTATTTCAGTTTGGCATAGTATGATCATAAATATTTAAAACTTGTGACCAACTGACATCACCTATTGTCGCTTGACATAGCGTCTACGTCATTTCCACTGTCAACGGAAGTTATACAACCAATGCGATTATGCAGTTCATTTAGATCAAAGACACGTGTAATCCGAAGTAGGCAAGTACTTGAATCGGTTTCAAAGAGAATCATTCCAGGTATGTTATAGTAACTGTTAATTAACTAATATAGCACAATAAATAGTATGTAGATAAGTTATAACAATTAGTAAACTTGTGTGTTTATGCATTAAAAATTTAAATTTTGTTGTACAGATGACAGTGATGGTGAAGGAAATGATATGGATGTTGACAATTATGCAAATTCTAATGCGCGAGTAGAAATAATTGATTCAGGTATAAATCCTGCAGTAAGGCATATAATAGTTTGGTATATTCTTTAAAAGACTAATTAAAGTTTTAATTTTTTCTTAATTGTAGAAGGTTATTCAGATTTGGGAGATCCCACATGTGTTTGCGAGTTTTGTGGAGCACAAATGTGGTTTGGTGAACGAGTAAACAAACGGAATAAGATCGGACGACCAAAGTTTGGGATGTGTTGCATGCAAGGAAAAGTACAATTACCTTTACTAAAGCGTCCACCCCAACTTTTGGAAGATCTATTGAAAAAGAGACATAGTAGAAGTGCGCACTTCCTTAAAATATTAGAGGGTATAACATGATGTATTCGTTCACTTCTATGGGAGGTAGAATAATTGCACCAACTACCCATGGTCGTGGTCCATATACATACAAGATTGGAGGTCAAAATCATCACCTGATAGGCAGTTTGTTGCCGAACGATGGAGCACGTCCTAAATTCTCTCAATTATACATATATGACACTGAAGAAGAGATTAACAATAGGAAGAATGCGGCAAGGTATCGTGCTATTTTACTGCAAATATTTGAACATGTCATTTGTATTAAATGTAATATATATATATCCTCATTCATAATAAAGCAATGCTAACGTTAAACATACTATATTTCGTCAGTTCTAAAGACCCTAATAAATTTGAAGATCGTGTCGTTGCACAATTGAAGGATATGGTTGATCAACATAACCCATTGGCCAAGAGTTTTAGAATGGCTAGAGATCGTTTGAATCAAACAAGGCGAAGACTTAAAACTTAGGCTAATTGGAAGAAGGGATTCTGATGGAAGGACTTATAACCTTCCAACAACATCTGAAGTGGCCGCTCTTATAGTTGGAGACATTGATACAGCAGATAAGAGGGATATTGTAGTCCAAAGGAAAAATGGAAGATTAAGGCAGATATCTGAGCTTCACCCATCGTATTTACCGTTACAATATCCACTGATTTTCCCATATGGGGAAGATGGATATCGAGTAGATGTTATGCATAGAGACAAGACCGCATCAAGTAGTTCTACGAATAAAAGAGAACGACTTACTATGGGAGTGGTTTGCATACAGAATGCAAGATCGTGAACATGAAGCCGATACTTTGTTATTATGTCGTCGGTTGTATCAACAATTTTTGGTTGACGGTTACACTATGATTGAGGCGAGAGGCGCTCCTTTCTAAAGAATAACCAACAAAGTTTAAGATCAGATAATGTGAAGAATTTAAGAGGGGCTGTGGAAAGAGGTGATACAGAGGGATCTTCCAATGGTAGTCGCGTTGTTATACCACCGTCATTCACAGGTGGTCATAGCTACATGAGAGAGAACTATCAGGATGCAATGGCCATTTGTAGATGGTATGGTTATCCAGATTTGTTCATAACCTTTACATGTAATGCTAAATGGCCAGAAATAACAGATTCGTTCAAAAAAGGGGACTTAGACCCGAGGACAGACCGGATATCATCTGTCGAGTCTTTAAAATGAAGCTCGACCAATTGGTTAAAGACCTAAAGGAGAATGAGATATTTGGCCGAGTCAAAGCTGGTACGTATAAATCAAATCGGTATAATTATGTTGATTTCTACAGCTTTTTTATTCTTTAATATATATATGATTGAATTATTGAATTTCATACTATTTACAAAACAATTTACACAGACAAGATTAGTTGGTCTACTTATAAGTTGTTCAAATAATGATCATACATATCTTCTTTTTCTCCAGTTGTTTATACAGTTGAGTTTCAAAAGCGTGGCCTTCCCATGCTCATATACTTCTTTCCTGCACCCTGCTGACAAATATCCACAGGCAAGCGATATTGACAAGATTATATGCGCTGAGTTACCAGATCCAATTGAGGATCCGGATTTGTATGAGACTGTTACAGAAATGATGCTACATGGTCCATGTGGTCCCTCAAACACTAATGCACCTTGCATGGATCAAAATAAGTGACAAAGCATTTTCCTAAAAGATTTATTGACGAAACAAAGGTTGATGAGGAAGGATATCCAGTTTATAGAAGAAGAGATAACGGAATCTCGGTTGAGAAAACGGAGTGCATCTTGATAATAGGTTTGTTGTTCCTTATAATCCACAACTGCTTCGTAAGTATCGTGCCATATAAACGTTGAATGGTGCAATCAATCCAGATCGATAAAGTATTTGTTCAAGTACATAAATAAGGGTTACGATAGAGTAACTGCTGCTGCTTATCAAACAAAAATAGCTGCGATGATCCACAAAAGATTGATGAGATTAAAATGTATTAGACTGCCGTTACATATCTGCTTGTGAGGCAGTGTGGAGGATATATGGATTTCCTATTCACTATCGAACCCCTGCTGTTGAGAGATTGAGTTTCCATCTACCTGGGGAGCAAACGGTCGTCTACACTGACCAGATGGACGTGGAGATGTACTTGATAGACCTAATGTTGATAGCACAAAGTTTTTATCGTGGATGGAATGCAACCAAAAGTATGAAGAAGCAAGACAGTTGAGTTATGTAGATTCCCCACGAAATTTGTTTGGAAACAACCTACGCGAGAATGGACACCTAGGTCGAAAGGGTTCGCACTTGGCAGGGTATACCATGTCGCTCCAGGTTCTGGTGAGAAATACTATCTAAGAACGCTTTAATTTTGTAAAAGGCCCGACGTGCTACGAGGATATAAGAACGTTGATGGTGTAGTGTATCCAACTTTCAAAGAAGCTTGCTACGCAAGGGGGCTGCTTGATGACGACAAGGAATACATAGACGCCATAACAGAGGCAAGCTTTAGAGAAACGGGGCATTATCTGCGAAATCTATTTTGCATGTTACTTATGTCTGGTAGCTTATCTAAACCAGAAGACATATGGGAAAAGACATGGCACCTACTCTACTGATGACATTCTATATAAACAACGTCGTATTCATAAAAACAAAGGAAAGTCGCAGTATTTGCATACTTACTTTTTTTTCGCTTACTGGATGTTTAATAATTGTGCAACGAAAAAAGGATCGTTATGACATAAATGAAGGCATCTAATATTAAATCTTCCCTATTGCATTGCAGATTTAACTCTAACGGATGAACAAATTCAAGCTTTTGCACTGGCAGATATTGAAGCTAAACTGCAAAGTAATGGAAGTAGCCTTCGAAAATTCAGTGAGATGCCTTTTCCAGATGAATTGTCGTGTTTGAAGGTCAAAAAAGCTAATAGCGGATGAGCTTTCATATGACATACCCTCATTAATTCAGGAATATAACAATCTGTTTCCATGTCTAACCGAAGAACAACTAATGGTTTTCAACGAAATAATGCACTCTGTTAATGGCCAATCAGGAGGTGTGTTTTTTGTATACGGATATGGAGGCACGGGTAAAACATACATTTGGAGGACATTGTGTGCTGCAATTAGGAAGATGGGTGAAATTGTTTTGCCAGTAGCATCAAGTGGAATTGCGTCCCTACTTCTTCCAAAAGGTCGAACCGCCCATTCAAGGTTCGGGCTTCCACTCAATGTTTGTGAAAACTCTACGTGTGTAGCTATTAGGCCTGGTTCTGACTTAGCTGCATTGCTCATGAGAACAAAGCTAATTATCTGGGATGAAGCACCAATGATGCACAAATATTGCTTTGAAGCACTTGATAGGAGTTTAAAGGAATTATGCAAGCTGTTGATCGAGATAATTTGCATCGACCATTTGGAGGTAAAGTTGTTGTCTTGGTGGTGATTTAAGACAGATTCTGCCTGTTATACCCAAGGGTACAAGGCAAGATATAGTATTTGCGACTTAAACTCTTCGTTTCTATGGGATTCATGTAAGGTTTTGAAGCTTACACGCAATATGAGACTTCAATCATGTTCTTCTTCGTCGTCCGCTAATGAAATCAGGGACTTCTCAGAATGGATACTGAGCGTTGGTGATGGCAGAGCTGGAGGGCCCAATGATGGAGAAGTCGATATTGAAATCACTGAAGATATTCTTATAGACGGTGGAGATGACCCCATATCATCATTGTCGACAGCACATACCCTTCACTCACTGATCACCTTTGGGAAGCCAAATACTTCCAAGAAAGAGCAATTCTAGCTCCAACTAATGAAATAGTTGAGAAGGTAAATGATCATGTGTTGTCCACAATTCCAGGTGAGAGAAAATTTACTTGAGTTGTGATGCAATTAGTAAAGATGAAGGGAACTTAGGGGCTCATGATATATATTCACTGAATTCTTAAACACAATAAAGTGCTCGGGCCTGCCAAATCATAGTATTAAGTTAAAAGTTGGTGCGCCTATCATGTTGCTTCGTAATATTGATCAGACATCTGGATTGTGTAATGGCACGAGGCTGGTAGTGAAGCATTTAGGCAATCGAGTGATTGAAGCTACTGTCATTTCAGGGAGCAATGTTGGTGACAAGGTATTCATCCCACGAATGACACTAACACCGTCTGACTCAACAAAATTTCCTATCAGATTTCAAAGACGGCAATTTCCTTTGACTGTGTGTTTTGCCATGACAATAAATAAAAGTCAAGGACAATCATTGTCGCACGTCGGTTGTATTTACCGAGGCCTGTTTTCAGTCATGGT